>NW_027152031.1:1059560-1064128 GCF_004359215.1 Bremia lactucae | reverse complement strand
GCAGAACTCATGCGTCTCGCACGCTGGTTCTTGCCATCGCCCTTTGGGAAGGGAGTCCTCTTGCTGGGCATTTTTGCCCCAGCAGGGACCCTGGCATAGCAGCGAGCCATCATATGGCCGCGCTTGCCGCATTTAAAACAGACCACGTCTGCATTGCCCAACTCCATAGGAGTGGCATCTGTCCTCTCGGCCGACGGCTTATACCAAGCTGTCGCCGAGGCACTGTTGTAGGATTGCTCCTCAACTAAGGCAATTTGGATTGCCTCTTCCATCGTCGACGGCACCTTTCTGAAAAGGGCCTGTCGCGATGGGCCATGCCGTAGTCCGTTCATAAACGTGGGCACCTTAATGTGCTCCGGAATCGGACCTACGGTTATGGATGCGGACAGCGAGCGCATCTCTTGCACATACTCTTGCAGAGATCGCTTCGCCTGTCGCGCCCCAAAGAAGCGCGCCTGAAGCAACACTTCGTTGTTCGGCGGCTGGTACATGGCGCGAATCTTATCCTTAAAGATCGCCCATGAGGGGAACGCTTTTCTGTCCGCCATAAGCGCCGAGTAAGCCCACTCTGAGGCCTTACCGCGCAGATGCGACATAGCGTACGACACCATCCGGCTGTCGTCCTCGATGAGCTGGGCGACACCACATTGCTCCACGGCTAAAAGCCAGTGGACAATCGTGTGCGCCGCAGTTCCATCGAACTTGGGCGGGTCCATCCGAATGGGCCTCGGCTGATGCGGCCGGGCAGAGAGCATCTCAACAGTCCTGTTGAGAGCCTCGCTCCGAGCCTGCTCATGCCTCAGCTCATCCTGAGTCTGAGTGACGGACTCCGCTGCAGCATGGCCTTGTGCCTCGGACGCGGCCCTCCGCTGTCCGAGCACGAATGCCTCAAACTGCTCCAACTGAGCAATATGTTGCTCAGGAGGACTACTCAGGAGCCTGGCCAGGGCTTGTTCATCAAGTCCCTGCGCCATAAGCCCTGCCACCTTCCGATGATGATCGGAGAGGTGGGGGAATTGAGCCCAATCAATATTGAGGCTCATCCTCACGTACACACGCAGAGATGCGGGTCGTGGGAAGGATTTCAAGTGCTACCAAGTGTAGGCGGGCACATCGTAATACGGCCACGCTCTACTTAGTCACACACCCTAGCACAGCGAGGAAGCGGTTAAACTAGCTTCTCATGCGTACAGTGAGGTAGTTGTGGTGGGCGCCTTAGCGACTTTCCCCAACGCACTAAGAACTCTAATAAAGTGTCGCACGGGAGCGGTAGTCCGGCTTCTCGTGCGCACTTACAAAGTAGGAAGTAGTTTTGAGACTTATTTGTATTTAATCGTATTGCATATAAATACCTATTTTTACCTATCAAAATTTCATCTCTATAGATAACACTGAATATGTATTGCGAGCGAATCTTTCTAGATACCTCGCTGAACGGATAACGCTAGGCGTCATCTCTTCTAATGTGAATGCACCTATATGCATCACATACACAAGGGTGGGTCACAATGTGAGCCACGTCCAAGTGGTGGATTTAATTACTTTATTTACGGAATTGACCATCCTCTTAAGTACACAATTGTACTTAATGGGGAGTTTTATTTGCTGAATACGGCATTATCGTTTTTATTGGTTCCTTAGCTCACCATTCACAATATTATCACCAGGCGTATATTCTTTCACAGTGCCTTCTTACTTTTTCGATGCAAATTTCATAAAAGTATAATATAATGTCCGATTCCTGCAATTATAGAAGTCGGAGCAGAGATCGTTCGCAGAGGGACTCCATTGACGAGATTTCCAGCTAGCAGTCGGTACCAGAAATACCTTAACCTTTTTAGACACGCTATCACGGAGATCAATAGTGTGGATGTATAGGCAGTGGCCAATACATCCAAGCAGTCGGCACGAATTAATTCCATTCATAAGGTTGAATATTCTCGGAAGGGACGCTGACAAAGAGGAGAGATACACCACACAACAAATGGCAAGAAAGAGATTAAAAAATATCCAATAGAACGGCGTATTTGTACGAAATGCCTCGAAATGCTCCTTCCTGTTCCCTAGAAGCTCACTTTTATCACGACGACTTTTCTCTGTAGCGCGGTACTTGGCAACATCACCTTTGCAGGCACCCATCCCACTATTTTCTAGCGATGCAGTTAATAATAGATTACAATGCAAGCTCTTGGTGCTCCATGAAATATTGTGTCCGGCAACCTTCTACTTGATGTTCTTTTTCATTTAATTTCAAGGCTTCCAGCAGAATCGAGTTGGATTTGTTGATACACCCAAGCGGTGCGGGATGGTGCAGCGAAAATTTATAATTGATATATCTAATTCGGCTACTTGTTGTGGTAATTATTGACGTTCGCAACAGTCTAAAGCAATTGCGTAAAGCTTGCGTATTACGCAGTTCGCCTCATCTATGCATCTATTATCACTGCGTCGTGTCTGATTGGGCTTGGCGTGTACATGTCAATACAAGTTACTGTCCAGACCGTTGTGCACACAACTCTTACGGGTGGAGTCTTTATTTATTGACCCAGCACTGCATGGCGAATTTCATCACATTCTTCTGACGTATGCATGCTTATCAATCTGCTTCCAAGTTTCGTAATCATTTCTACGATTTATTCTTTTCGCAACCTCGTCGAAATTTAGCCGAATTGCCGCGTACTGTGAGAAAATAATCACTCGGACGCCGCGACATTTCACGAAGCACAGGGCTTTTCCGCGAATTTGCGACTGCCTCCGAGCATTTCTGAAGAACAATGATTGAATCTGGTTCAATGAACCTTGGATTTGCTTGAATTGACGGCCATGTCGGGCAGTATGGTCGCGAGTCTCTCGGTTGAACAGAAGAAGCGCGTAACATATGACGAAGAGAAGTCGTCGCTAATCCAGCTATTTTGTTCTTTGACGAACCAATGAATGGTGTAACCGGCTAAAGTTGCCCTAATATTACACAGTCCCGTTAAGTACACTTGGTGTACTTAAGGGAATGGTCAATTACTTAATTAAAGTAATTAGATCCCGCACTCGGGTGTGGTTCACATTTGTGAACCAACCCTTGTGCATGTGATACACATGGGTGCATTCACATTAGGAGGGATGACGCCTAGCGTCATCCGTTACGCGAGGTATCTAGAAAGATACGCTCGCAATAGATATTAAGTGTTATCTATAGAGATGAAATTTTGATAGGTAAAAATAGGTATTTATATGCAATACGATTAAATACAAATAAGTCTCAAAACTATTTCCTACTTTGTAAGTGCGCACGAGGAGCCGGACTACCGCTCCCGTGAAACACTTTATTAAAGTACTTAGTGCGTTGGGTGAGGTCGCTAGGGGCCCACCACAACTACCTCACTGTACGCAAGAGAAGCTAGTTTAACCGCTTACTCGCTGTGCTAGGGTGTGTGACTAAGTAGAGCGTGGCCGTATTACGATGTGCCCGCCTACACTTGGTAGCACTTGAAATCCTTCCCACGACCCGCATCTCTGCGTGTGTACTTAAGGATGAGCCTCAATATTGATTGGGCTCATTTCCCCCACCTCTCCGATCATCATCGGAAGGTGGCAGGGCTAATGGCGCAGGGACTTGGTGAACAAGCCCTGGCCAGGCTCCGGGGTTGTCCTCCTGAGCAACATGTTGCTCAGTTGGAGCAGTTTGAGGCATTCGTGCTCGGACAGCGGAGGGCCGCGTCCGAGGCACAGAGCCATGCTGCGGCGGAGTCCGTCACTCAGACTCAGGATGAGCTGAGGCATGAGCAGGCTCGGAGCGAGGCTCTCAACAGGACTGTTGAGATGCTCTCTGCCCGGCCGCATCAGCCGAGGCCCATTCGGATGGACCCGCCCAAGTTCGATGGAACTGCGGCGCACACGATTGTCCACTGGCTTTTAGCCGTGGAGCAATGTGGTGTCGCCCAGCTCATCGAGGACGACAGCCGGATGGTGTCGTACGCTATGTCGCATCTGCGCGGTAAGGCCTCAGAGTGGGCTTACTCGGCGCTTATGGCGGACAGAAAAGCGTTCCCCTCATGGGCGATCTTTAAGGATAAGATTCGCGCCATGTACCAGCCGCCGAACAACGAAGTGTTGCTTCAGGCGCGCTTCTTTGGGGCGCGACAGGCGAAGCGATCTCTGCAAGAGTATGTGCAAGAGATGCGCTCGCTGTCCGCATCCATAACCGTAGGTCCGATTCCGGAGCACATTAAGGTGCCCACGTTTATGAACGGACTACGGCATGGCCCATCGCGACAGGCCCTTTTCAGAAAGGTGCCGTCGACGATGGAAGAGGCAATCCAAATTGCCTTAGTTGAGGAGCAATCCTACAACAGTGCCTCGGCGACAGCTTGGTATAAGCCGTCGGCCGAGAGGACAGATGCCACTCCTATGGAGTTGGGCAATGCAGACGTGGTCTGTTTTAAATGCGGCAAGCGCGGCCATATGATGGCTCGCTGCTATGCCAGGGTCCCTGCTGGGGCAAAAATGCCCAGCAAGAGGACTCCCTTCCCAAAGGGCGATGGCAAGAACCAGCGTGCGAGACGCATGAGTTCTGC
>NW_027152031.1:1037645-1044239 GCF_004359215.1 Bremia lactucae | reverse complement strand
CGAGAGACCTTGCTTTTCGAGCAATAAGCGATTGCAGAAATGCCATCGCTGCCAAAAATTAGGACACTAGGCTTATGAGTGTAGTGCCCCACGCCCAGAAATGTACTGAACGTAATTTTGGACCGTATGCCAAATAGGGCAACGGTCGCGGGTCCGACGTTGGTGCGAAATCGCAACAGCGAAGCGGACCGCCAAAAAACGGTCGGGGTCAGTAGGGGTGCAACGCCCTAGCACCAACTGGCCAGTTCCAGTCGATGTCAAGGGACTCAGAAAGTTCCTTGGTTTAGCGGCGTACTTGCATAAGTACTCCCGCAATTATGCGGAGATGACAGCTCATCTCTCTCGTTTCTTGAAAAAAAAGACGAGAAACGGCTATGGAACGCTAATTGCTAGCGTTCTTTTGAAGATATCAAGCAAAGCTTGATGCAATCGCCCATCTTGGCGATTGCAGATCAAGACAGACCATTTCATGTTGTCTGTGATGCCAGCGATTTCGCAATAGGCTGTGAGTTAATGCAATTCGATACAGACGGCGCGGAGCGCGTCGCCTGTTACCAATCGCGTCAGCTGCAACCAGCTGAACGCAATTACCCAGTGCATGACAAGGAACTCCTTACCATGAAATATGTACTGGCTAAGTTAAGGCTCTTTCACCTCGGAGATAGACCGTATATCGTATATACGGACCACGCACGGCCGTAAATAGCCCACACCTCTCGCAAAGAATGGCGAGGTGGCTATCATTTTTCACGGAGTATAACTTCTCCGTGGAATATAAACCAGGACGACTTAATGTCGTCGCTTATGCGTTAGTACGCCAACCCAATTTCGAGCCGGCTGCGCATTCCAACAGTAGAAATAATCTCACTGTTGCAACACTCAATTAAAGTCTTCCGTCATCAACCTTGTTTGATGACATAAAGAAAGCCTACGCAGAAGATACGGACCTTCTGCGCTCAATGGATCATCTGATGAATCCATACGATATATCTTTTATAGATTTGCCGGCTTTATATCGACCGTCATCCGAACGATGCACAACACTCAACGGCTTATTGTATTACACAGCCGTTGCCGGCGACACTCCACGTGTCGTCGTTCCAACTCACAATGATTCGCGCTTGCGCGTCATGTATGTGTCACGATGCACCAACAAGTGGGCATCGTGGACGTGAGAAGACTTATTTCAAAGTAAGTCGCGACTTTTACTGGCCTCGCCAGTATCAGTTCGTGCGCAAGTACATTCGTGCTTGCGAGTTATGTCAACGGGTGAAGCCTAGCTCTTCGTCCCGTGCGCCTCTCCAACCTCTACCACATCCGGCAGAATGTTGGCAGTCTATATCTATGAACTTCGTCTTCGGATTTCCCGAAGACAAACACAAAAAGAATGGAATCCTTGTTTTGTAGACAGATTCAGCAAGATGATACATCTTGCTGCAGTACCAGAGTCGATAGCGGCTCCAGGCTGTGCCTGTGCCTTTATCGACACGGTATTCAAACTCCACGGATATCCCGTGAACTGGTCTCGGATAGAGATCCACGGTTTACGGCAGAGTTTTGACAGTCCATGTTCTGATCTCTCGGAATACGGCTGACTATGTCAACTTCTGATCATCCAGAGACAGATGGTCAGACGGAACGCGTAAATCGGGTCCTCGAAGAGATACTTTGAGGTCACGTCCAATCGTATCCAAACTGGAGCGAGTTTTTAACGATGGTCGAATTCGCCATCAATAATTCGGTGCATGCGTCGACAACGCATACACCGTTCTTCGTGAATGGCTAACGCCATCCACGCAAACCCACCCAACTAGAGGGATCCTCTAGTTTAAGGGGGAATCGACTCGCACGAGCAAAACCATTTCTGGCTCATGCTCATCACGCGTCGAAGTTACCAACGACGCGAATGATGTCGATGTCGAAGCAATCGACATCGAAGATGAGAAAACTCTCATGGCAGTGCGCATAAAGCGCACAAAAAAAGATGAAACAAATGAGTCAGCAGAGGAATCTCTGCTGACTCGAGAATCAGAAATCCGTTCATACATGAATTCCATAGCTAACGCACTGGACCGTCAGAAACGGAATCCTGACAAACATGGAAGAGCAAATGTTCTTTCATTTGAAATTTATGATCTAGTACTATTGTCTACGGTAAACTTACCTAAGCATTAGTCACTAATGTGGGTAGCAGCAAACTACTACCCAAATTCATTGGGCCTTTCCGTGTACTGCATCGAAGAGGCAATGCGTACACAATAAAATTGCCACGTAGGATGCGAACGCATCCTACGTTTTATGTTGGTCGGCTCCGCCCGTACCATCAGTACGCGGTTTCTTCCGAGGACGGATCTGACCACCCTTTTCAAGAATCCCAAAAAAGTTATTGTGGTCACGAACAAGATTCTCATGCTAAATCTGGAGATTCTCATGTCAGCTCCGGAGATCCTCGAAACCGCGATGAGCTGACGACAACTCATCACGAAGAGCGTGATAATTCCATTCGTACTCCAACATCGAGTACGCACTCTTCGAACGATCTTCCAACCGTTCAATATGTTGAGCCTGCACCGTCTGCTCTAACGAGCGACGCTTTCCGCACTCGTGATCAAGTACCTCCTCCAAATCTTGAATGAAGTGATCGAGTTTGTCGATTTTTCGACTCTACATCCGACAAATGGGTCGGATCTAATTTTCCCTCCTCCGCCACAACCATTGGTGGATTTCAACGGTGGTTATCGTTTCCTTGTGGAACGTATCCGAAGTCACCGTGATATGAAGGGGCAGCGAACGAGTTATCTTGTTCGCTGGCGCGATTATCCACCTTCACATGACAGCTGGAACCCTCGTTCGCAGCTAGTTGTTGACGTTGAGGGCCTCGTCCGTCAGTATGACGAGACCCATTCGACGGAGCAGAAGGTCCATCGCAAACACGCACCTCTGGTGCTAGTAAATCGATTGCAAAACGTCAATCGCATCGCGCATCTCGATAGAGATGCGAGCCCTTCATCAAAGCGAAGAAAGGGAATATACATTCCCTTTTACTCGCTTCGTTTTGTCAACACAACACGGACAGGGATCATCCTACGTGAGGCATGTAAGTCCTGCCTCACGTGACAACCGATGCAGTTTATACTTTGCACCGGTTAGAGTTCGTTTCTCTACTTAACGCGAATCGCGTTAAGTTTTTGAAGCCAGGCTTCGCGTCCAACGTCTTTGACATTGCGAATGAACGCGCTCCAGACTTGCATAACCGAGTTATCTCGCCTGTTGTTGCCACTATACGATCGATGCTTAAAAAAACATTGAGATAAAAATCTTCTTCAGCGCGAAAGTTCTTTGCGCTGGGATCAAGGCCATGTAGCTTTGTCGCAAATAATAAGGGATATTTATTGTGAGTAGTAGTCTCTCCAGACTAGCTATCGATTAGCTGTTCGGGCAAAAAACATGACGTCTTCTCAGGGGCAAGACGAGACATTTTAGTGTCTGCACTCCTCTGACTGCTACTCACTGAAGCAGGGGTACCACAGGAACTTTTATAACGATAGCTTACGCCATCGTCACCACCACGCACAGAAATATGTGTGTGTGACGGCACGGGAGACGGAGCTGGCGATGAGGAATCATCCTCATCGTCGGAACCGAACATGCTGTAGCGAATGCTGCCAGCACGTCTACCCGAATGAGCCCCCTCATTCGAAGGCTCATAGTAAGCCGCCTCATACAGTCCACTAGGGCTTTAAGTGACAAATCATTTGTCACTTTTAACTTCAAGGTGATGAGGGATATCTCGTCGCCAGGTGCAGAGACACATAATGACTGTGTGTCTGGAGCAACTTTCGTCAAGAGATTTGCAAATTCTCTTGAGGTTTCTAGATCAGTAGGGCGTTGCGCCTTTACCCTTTACTGATCCCGACAGTTTTTTTTGGCGGTCAGCCTCGCTGTTGCGACTTCGCAACAACGTCGGACCCGCGACCGGTTTTCTTTTTGGCATGCTGTCCATATGTACGTTAAGTACTTCTCCGTACTGGGCGTGGGAGGGACACTACGCTCTTGAGTGTAGTGACCTAACTTTTGACAGCGATTGCATCTCTGCAATCGCTGATTGTTCGAAAAGCGAGGTCTCTCGCTTTCGACGTAAGAAGGTCCATAGATTTTGGACCTCCAAGCTCTTGTCGTCTCGGAGGACGATACGATGACGAACTAGCTTGAGCCTGTCTCAAACTAAAGCCTTCTGTTCCGCAACGGATATTGCTTCTTCAAGCGTGTATAGCTCCAAAGGGAACAGATGGGTCTTCACGGGACCATCCGTTAAACCTTGCACGAACACCGTAATTTACGTGTGTTCATGAACTGGATTGTTCGTGATACAACTCGCTTAGAGTCGTATATGCTGGGCATAAGCGTGAGCATCACGTTTGCCTTGTTTGAGTTTCAGAAGCTCTGATCGAGCTCTGAACTCAGCCCTAGGCGGTTCAAACGTCTGTTTGAGCTGGGCTTCAAAAGGCTCTAGCGGGCCAAGTACACATGACTCGAGCAACTTGAGGCCTAGTGCCCAAGGTATGGCACGACCTGCCAAATTTAATTGGGCAAATGCGACTTGCATTTGCTCGTCGACGATGTGGCGAGCCCTATATGGCATCGTCCAATTCGACGAACCACCTAGAAAGGGAGTCTTCTTCGACTTCCCTATACTTAGAGATGTATATCTTTAAGGTTTCCGGACAAGCGTGTGCGTCATCCCAGGTACAGGGATCTGTGCCTGTTGCAACCTCAACACTTCTGCATGTTGAAAGCCCTGCTGATTAAGCAAGGCTGCTTTCTGCTTCGCCTCGTCAAGTTCATGTTGTATAATTTTGGCGATGGCTGAATGGAGGGCATCTCTGCCCAAACCGGACAGCATGGCCAGGATGGCATCATTCCCTACGGTTGAACTCATTCGTTCGACCGTACTCCTTTTTATGTAACTTAGAAAGGAGTAGCTATCACACGAAACGTGATGCGTGTTTCCATTATCATCTGAAATGTCCATGTTAGACGATAAAACCGTGGTACTTGGACGGACTACAAAGTGCAACCAGATGTAGCGGGGCACTGCCGACTTGTACTGCTTCAGTACAAGTCCACTTCGCACTGCTTCAGTGCAAGTGGTGCCACACGTCACTTCACGTACACTAGTACGTGCAGAGGAAGACTCTTTTTGCGCGCGTCCAGTGCTATTGGACCGCGGAGTAAGTAGATATAAAGGCCTACATCTTAGGTAATATTCCCAAAACATTATCTACTTTTAGATAATATATTTAGGGACTTGTTATATTCACTACCTTTGGTTAAATTTACTACCTTTATTTAAGTACACGTCGCAATTAATATTATATTCACTACCTAAACATTCCCTACCACAAACCACCTCACATGCAAAATAATAATGGTACCTGCTTTAGAAGCAGAATATACCACCCGTTTGAGGAATTGTTGGAAGCTGTGCAGGAATTTTCTAGCAGCCATGGTTATGCAATCACTGTATTGCGTTCAGTTGCAGGGAAGGCAGTTTATCTCAAATGTGATCGTGGTGGCCTACATGTGTCTCTGGTAGAAGCAAACAACCGGAAGCGCCAGATAACAACCAGGCTTAATGACTGTCCATTCTTACTTAGTGAAAATTTCTCAATAAAACTGGAAAATGGACTTTGAAGATGAAAAATCCACAGCATAAACAGCAACCTTCCTCTCATTTATCTTGTCACCCATATCGCAGAAAACATGACTCCTGCTGGCATTAAATCACTCGGAATTTATGAACAATACGCAAAACAAGTTGCGGATCACTTGCTTGCCTTAATCAGTAAACATAGCAGTAAGTGGGCTCCTGTGGCTGCCAGAAAAGATTCTAAAAGTATTTTTTTAATAATAGTTTGCATGTGATGGTGGTTTGCAGCTGTGACTATATCTGATTTAAGGTAGTGAATATAATGTTAGGTTCGAAGTGTACTTTAGAAAAAGTAGTGAATTCAACCAGGAGTTAATATAACATCTCCCTGTTTTATTAGCAACGTTTAAGTGTTGATTTAATGTAACGATACTGTTGGTACCTTTTAAAGTGCTTCAGACCAAGTTAGGAAAAGCTTAATTAAGTCCTAATTAACCTCCATGCACATCCTTACAAGTGGTAGCACTTGTTGGTCTCTCGCTACGCCCCCTTCCCCCGCCCCGCCGCTTTGTCCGTCTCGTTGCTCGGTGTAACGGGCTAGAGTTGCCCTAATGTTACACAGTCCCCATTAAGTACATTTGGTACTTAAGGGGATGGTCAATTACTAAATAATAGTAATTAGACCCAACACTCGGGTGTGGTCCACAGTTGTGACCAACCCTTGTGGATGTGATGCCCATGGGTGCATTCACATTAGGAGGGATGACGCCCAGCGTCATCCATGATGACGGCTAGCGTCATCAGTTACGCGAGGTATCTACAAAGATACGCTCGTAATACATATTAAATGATATCTATAGAGATAACATTTTAATTGGTAAAAATAGGTATTTGTATTTAATTCTATTAAATATAAATCAGTCTGAAAATTACTACCTACTTGG
>NW_027152031.1:1008778-1029155 GCF_004359215.1 Bremia lactucae | reverse complement strand
CCTGTCGATGGGACAGCATTCGTAAACGATGCTGTCTCCATGTTGTGAGCCATGAGAGATGTTTGGATGGGCAATAATGCCGCATCATCACTCCTCATGAGCTCGTTGTCCGCATCACTACTATGAGGTGACGGCAACGGTGTCGACTCATTGTAGTCGACAATGAGCGACGGATCAACATCCTCACTGTTAAAGTGGGATGGATCCTTTAGCCCTGTTAACGCGACAGCCGCAGTGGCTGTCTGCGTTCCGACTAAGGCATTTGACGCGGCCGGCGAATTAACGCGGCGCGTGCGCTTAGTGCGAGGTTGTGTGGGCGTCTTCGCAGACGACCCACCAACGTGGCCCCTTTTAGGTGGCATCTTGGGCGCCGTGTATAGAAACACGTGCGCGAGAGTGATCGAGTGAACTAGCGGCGCGTAAAGCTGCTCGCAGTTCCTCTCTCTACTCTGTCGAATTTAAAAATGTAAATTCGTTCTTAAAGAGGGGGATGGTGTAACGGGCTAGAGTTGCCCTAATGTTACACAGTCCCCATTAAGTACATTTGGTACTTAAGGGGATGGTCAATTACTAAATAATAGTAATTAGACCCAACACTCGGGTGTGGTGCACATTTGTGACCAACCCTTGTGGATGTGATGCACATGGGTGCATTCACATTAGGAGGGATGACGCCCAGCGTCATCCATGATGACGGCTAGCGTCATCAGTTACGCGAGGTATCTATAAAGATACGCTCGTAATACATATTAAATGATATCTATAGAGATAACATTTTAATTGGTAAAAATAGGTATTTGTATATAATTCTATTAAATATAAATCAGTCTGAAAATTACTACCTACTTGGGAAGTGCGCACGAGGAGACGGATTACCGCTCCCGTGACGTCACTTCACCAGAGTTCTTAGTGTGTTGGGTGAGGTCGCTTGCGCGCCCACCACAACTACCTCACTGCACGCAAGAGAAGCAGGTGCAAACCGCTTCCTCGCTGTGCTAGGGTGTGTGCTAAGTAGAGCGTGGCCGCATTACGACGTGCCCGCCTACACTCGGTACTTCGTGTCCCTTTCGGTATTGTCTCCTCGCGAGCCTCTTTCGCTGGTCGAATCGACGATTCGGTGTGCCCTGTCCGTACGTCCTCGTGACGCACCAGGGAGCCGACTTTGGCGGCCCTCAGTACCGAGAGGGAGGTCTCCCCCCCGCACGCGAATGCTTCCGTAAGACAGCGTGCGATTTTAATTCAGTCCACCGTGTTCGGCGGCCCTCAGTACCGAGAGGGAGGTCTCCCCCCGCACGCGAATGCTTCCGTAAAACAGCGTGCGATTTTAATTCAGTCCACCGTGTTCGGCGGGGCAGCAAACGCCTGTCTGCACCCAGGTATCTGTTTCAGCGCCACAAGGTGACGGCTTAACCGGCCAGTTGATCTATGAAAAAAATGTGAAGCATGAAAGCAACATTTGAACGTATCGTGGCTTTTTATACACATGTGTCGAATTTGAACCAACGCCTTATAAATCTTCCAGTAAAAGAAGAACTTCTATAAATACTTTATCTTAAATAGACTTTATCACGTCCAGGATACTGGATAAAAAGCAGTCTTTGTTTGCCAGGTGTTTTTTTAACAGCTATTTATGAGTAGCTGATTCATGGTAGTTCTTCATGTTGAACGCTGACAACCTCGAATGAAAATATAAAATTTACAGAATTAAAATTCTTATGAATGACTTCCCTCGATAAAACTTTCTTCACGCTGGCTTGGCCAGCCTGGTGGTTTCAATAATTGATGTCGGCTGCCTTTCGTGCTTCGACTGCTTGCGTACGAGATTCTATGAGTGTATTCTCGTACTGCTGATACTACCTCCAATATCGTGGTAGTCAGGCTGCGTATACGAAGAGGCTGTTGCGAATGGAAACAGCGACTTCCTTTAACGACGGGTGCCAGCTTGCCTGCAAAATCTTCTTTGAAAAATCCAAAGCGTCCGGGTCACCTGAAGTGGGCATTGCGGCAATTTGCTGCGCAATGCCTCGCTGTGGCATGGAATGGCGGCGACTAACTCTCGCTGTGCGAGGCGTAATAGAAACACTAGCGCGCCCATAGCGGTCGTAAATATGGAACTCGCTGTTGTAGGATCCCGTTAGGAAATGATTGCCATCGCCACTGACTGCGCACTCAAACTTGTCAAAGATACAATCACTCTCGTACAGGTCTCCTAGTCGCGGGCGAAGATGGTCGTGAATCTGTTAACCAGCGATAGACCGCATCAGCAGTATAAGTAAATTAAAATATATTTGACAGAGACGCATGAAAAGCATTACAACGTCAGCATCACTTACGTTAATCGTTTGAACAGGGCGCGAATTCATATTAATATCCCACACTTTGAGCGTAAGAAAGTCGCGTGCAATAATGTAACGACCGTCCGGAGAAAACTTGATATCCGAAATGGATGCAATAATCTCAGAAAAAAAACTTCGAGCCTCGGGATTTTCTTGCTCTTCAAAGACTGCCACCGCCACAATTCATGTGAACAATTGTTTAGAGGACGATTCCACTTGGACAAAATCATAATTCAACGTACCTTGTGAGTATGCATCGCACAGGGCTGATTGCCGCAAGTCGCCAACTTTGATGGCACCACGACTGGTACTATACATAATCGTATTACAGTGTGTCGGGTGGAAGTCTGCAGCTGTGATTACTTCGGTGAGCTCTTCCATATTTGCCGGCTTAATGTCCACGATATCTAAACATAACCAAGTGCAGCTTAGAAATTATTAGAATTCGGAATCGCAGCGAGACTTACTAAAGCTTTGATTAGAAGCGCCAAGACTCCACAAATTCACACGAAGATCGTCTGCCGAGATAAATGTTTCTCCGTCGCTATTAATTGCGATTGAGTTTATATGGTACGTGTGGGCATTTGCATAGACGCGCTTAGCTGTGGATGTCGTAACATGCCCGCGAATATGCATCTCTGGGAGCTGAATTAGCTCTGGAGTTATGTGCGCTCGCGGTACACGGGCAAGACCTTTTTCATTGTACGTCGTTATTTCACAAATGCTGCGCTCGTAAATCTTCCATAACTTGATTGTCTTGTCGTTTGTGGACAAAAGGCACTGGGATCCGTTAACCGGACGACACCATTTGATCTGATTAATTTTTTCTTCGATTTCAAGACTCTTTAAGTAGTCGAATTCGGCGTTGTGGCTCTGGAACTCAGTATATAGCTGGTACTGCGGATCGCTATTTGTTCTGTTGTACAGGGCTTGATTCTGACATACAAAAAAATCACATAATTTTAAAAATTTCCGTAAAATGTCGAATAGTGTCCTAAACGAACCGATGCCGGACTTCCGTGTCGGCAGTATATGCAAATGCGTCCACCTTTATTTCCAGTGGCTAAAAATTCTCCCGACCGATCGTACTCGATCGCGGAAACTACCTCGGCTGCGAAGGTTGAAATTAAAACAAAATGTCAGTAACAAAGTAAACACCCATCGCCATAGTCACTCGTCCGTTATGGACCTGCCTTCCACGAAACTGCGCGAGCTCTCTCCTGCCGAAAAAACCTGTCCCCACTCAATGTCGACTTCTTCGATGGGTTCCGCCATTTCGACTTCCAGTCCACCAGCATTGCTGTGCTTATGTCTAGTCATCGTAACCACTCGAGACTCTTCCCGGCCTATATCGCCTTGTAAATTCGTTTGCGTCATTTAGCAATTCAGAGCTGTAACAACTCCTTCGTTGTCGCTTTGACGTTGAAAGACGCAAGAAATAATAGTTGCAGATTGTATGCCAGCCAAAGGCCACAACAAATAGCAAAGTGACCTCGCGCAATTGCTTAATGGGAGGTCGGCCTTCTGGCCTATTCTCACCGTAAGGATCTCGGAAAGATGTTGGCTAACTTTTCAGGGGTTGCGAATCCTAACCAGGAGAGACGCGACTCTTATGTTAGTCGCTGAGAGCAGGTTATTTATTGCACTGAGAGTGAACTGGCACACGCTCTAAAGGTATGCACGTTGGACAGTTATCTTAGCCAAGACAGCTGGCGTTGTCGATTTGCGCCGCTCGCGAGAAAAATAGGATCTTGCTGTTCTCTTTCGTTCCACGGATTGTTTCGGCTATCAGAGTATTTTTGCCAATCAGCAGAAAAATGGTCGAAACTTCAAATGAAGTAGAAACGGGTCGATTTCCATTTCGATGATTACAAAAACTGCCTTGCTGAAGTATTTGTGAAGGTATATATTACTTTAAATCATAAAAGATTATACAGTAGTTTGTTCTTCCTCTTTTAGGTCTCTGAACAAGAACCAAGCTTCGAACGTTAAAGTCGCGTAAGGTGTCTACTGAGAATTACATGAAAGCTCTTGGCTTCACACTAATGCAATTTCTAGCACATATTGAGTTTTTGACAGCACTAGCGCGTTCTGCAGTTCCCTCGACTCAGCGTTTGACTAGTTTTGTATAAGCCAGATTGCGACTTTTACAGACGAAGGCGTGTGCAGACCATCATGAGAAGTGTATCAGCGTTTCAAATGCTAAAAATACATTGCCATTGTTTCTATGACCAAGATTCTACAACATAGCGCTTGTTTCGAATCAGTGTCTTCATCACAATCTCAGCGGCAGACAGCGAAAGTTGCCCCACTAAGCGAAGAATATCGCGGATTACTTCGTAGACGTCTGTAGGCATGCGTTTGGCGGAACCTGCAATGTAAACGCATCCCTTGCCCTTCATTATAAATTCAAAAATCGTCTCTTTGTTCTCTGCTAGAAGCGTCTGGACATATATTTTGTGATTCTTAGGCAGCGAAGCATAAAGTCAGATTTAGCTACGTAACGAATCTTAGCTTAAGTGTACCTGGTCGCGCGAGAACGCAGTGTGGAGCTCCGTAATATCACCGGAAGCTACAAATTCAGATAGCTCGTCATTATATAAAAAGTCCTACAGACCCAATGTGGCTGTAAGAAAATTGAAGATTTGATAGGCAAACACAGATGTTACCTTGCTTTTATGGCGACAGCCAAAGTAAAGATACAACACTTTAGAGTTTACCTTCACTTTATCGGCTTGTTTTCGCAAAAAATGACGCTCTTGCACCATAGCACGCATACTGGC
Source organism: Bremia lactucae (assembly GCF_004359215.1). NCBI lineage: Eukaryota > Oomycota > Peronosporomycetes > Peronosporales > Peronosporaceae > Bremia > Bremia lactucae. Next base: position 1,024,036 of record NW_027152031.1, on the reverse strand, counting down.
GAGTCCAGTGCCAGGGCCAATGAGTAACATATCGCGTTCTAAGTCAGGCGGCGCGAATAGACCTTTCTTGATCCACATTGGAATGCACTTTTTCTCTTTGCATGGGTCTATTGACAAGAAAAAGCTTGAGCATATGCCGTTGCGCCGTCGCTTGTAGGGTGTCAAGAAATTCACAATCGCCACAGTTAAGTGCACCTAGAGAGTAAATTAAACAAATCAATAGAAAAGGTTAATCATTTGATTTCAGTGCACAATCGCCAAATGTAATTACGGTTTCAGGGTGCAGTAATCCCGATGATGAAATAGAGTATGACCGGGGTTGTTGACGAGGAATCAGCTGCAAGAGAATTATCAACGGTATGTTGACACTAGGGAAATCTGCAAGAACCTCTGCATACGTCTTCTTCTCACGAACACAGTAGTCGTAGAATAAGTCGACGCCTTCAGCTGACGCCAATTCCTCAAGCTTATCTTTCTGCATGGGTACAAACACGTTTGTTCATAAATCTGGTATGGTTGGTGCGTTCAGCACTGATTTTCGTACCTCTTCTGCATTAGATGCAAACAGTGATATTTGCTCAAAAAAGCTTCGACGAGGTGATTGAAGAACAGCTAAGTACTTGGTAAAGATATCACGTAGAGACACTGGACTCGGAAAATCAAATTGTTTCGAGCCATTTGCAGCATTAATTGTTATGACTGCATCGCCATTCAGCTTCAGTCGTGTCAGCATATCGTCCACACCCAGTACATTATCAGGGTACACGACTGCAACGTCTCCGGCTCGGTAAAATGGCTTACTTGCTTTAACAATACTGGAACCAGAACAAATATTTAACACTAAGTGCCTTACATCCTGTTCCCAGCTCTCGGCGGTAATTCGCCGATTAATCTCGACAGAGGCCAGTATAAGGCCCTGATCAGTCCCCACTGCAGTCCGAGGAGGCGCATAAAATCGCGAACTGTCACTTTTTGGCGTCATTTGCTTTGCCTCATGCACTTCTGGGGCCCCAGCATCATGCATAATGACAGAGTAGCGATGCTCTATTGGTTTGGGGGTGTCATCAATTGTTGTACCCTCACACAGGGGATGTAATTTCAAAATTTCCGTCCACAACTTCTCCAGCCACGAATTTAAGGCACCAAAATACCCATTCACATGTTGGTCATCTCCTAGCCCCCGGTCGATAAGCTCTGAAGCCCCGAGCTGAAGTAGACGGGCCTGTAGACGCCTGGCAACAGCATTGTACTTGGCGTAACTGGAATCACCCAGGCCAAAAATGGCAACGCGCACACCTTTTAACCACTGTGGTCCAAGCGACTTGCGCAGTAGACTATGCCAGCTATTGCGCATGTTTTGGGGTGCCTCTCCGTCACCAGTCGTGGATACCACGAATACGACAGTATTGCACTCTGGGAGCAGCTGCACCACGGGAAAATCGTCCATGGCTAAGGCTTGCGTATCAACCAGCTGCCGATTGCAGGCACGCTGATGCACGAATTCGGCCACGTCTTGTGCTGTTCCCGTCTCACTTCCATAGAGCACTAGCAGTCTTGGTATCGCTTGTGATGGAGGTACCATTACAATTTCGAAACTATATTTTAGAGGAGGCTTTTTGCGATTTATCTCGAGCGCACAAAATCGGCACGACTGATTACCATGATTTTATAGTCTACTAAAGACTGAAAGCAACATTTGTGCACAATCTCAGGTGCGCAACGAATACACCATCGTATGCTATTTCGCCATTGGCTAGGGGTCGCTTAGTAAACGGCATCCTTGTGTATCACCATTGCATTAATTTACTTGACTTTTTAGCAACTAAGAAGATTTAGCTTAAAGGATCTAGACTAACGACTTATGATAGATAAAAAGTAAAACTGTCTTAATATATTAAGTTGTCACGTAACGATATGACTTTATTATAGTAAAAACAAACTATGTATGGCGCCTCCTTTGACGTTAGTATCTCGATAGTTCATTAAATGACCGAAAGATGTATGTGAGGTCTCAATAGAGTTGGGTGCGTTTGAAAAATTACCAGTAGTTGTTTGCGAACAATGAGGCTGATATTACTACGATGAGGAAAGACACATAGTGCAACAAAACAGACTATGCAACATTAAAATGTCAGCGACAACAGTGGCAAAGTAATAGAACCGACCATTTAATCGAATTTGTGGGTATCACCTAAGTCCAGTCCACCCACACAAACCATCTTTGTCTCTTGATACTCGTCCAGGCCCATGAAAGAGCCCTCGCGTCCCAGTCCAGATTGCTTCACACCACCGAACGGTGCTTGCACATTCGAGATTAAGCCTGTGTTTACCCCAATCATTCCACATTCAAGGGCAGCAGCAAGACGCCACATGCGGGATAAATCTTGCGAGAAAAAGTAGCCAGCAAGTCCAGACTCGGTGTCGTTAGCCATTCTAATCACATCATCTTCAGTAGAAAATTTAATAAGCGGGACGATGGGTCCAAAAGCTTCCTCGCTCCAGATTTGCATCGTGGCATTGACGTCAGTCAGCACAGTAGCCTCGTAATAATTACGCCCAATGTCGCTGCTCTGGCCGCCAACTAAAGCCACTGCTCCTTTCGCGACGGCATCATTTACAAGACCCGACGTCTTAGCAAAAGCAATCGGACTAATCAATGGACCAAGCCTCACACCATCCTCGTGGGGAAGACCCATCTTAAGCTTCTTGACCCGCTCAACGAGTTTGGCTGCAAATGCATCATATATGCTGGCGTGAATAAACATGCGATTGCTGCACACGCACGTTTGCCCGGTGTTGCGAAATTTCGAAGCTATCAAACCATCTAGAGCTTTGTCGAGATCAGCGTCTTCAAAAACAATAAATGGTGCGTTACCGCCGAGCTCGAGCGACAAACGCTTCATCGTCGCTGCCGACTGCTCCATCAAAAGCTTGCCAACATGAGTGGATCCCGTGAATGAAATCTTGCGCACTTCATGGCTGCTCGTTAGCGCGCCACCAACCTCAGATGCCATGTCATTACACGATGGCAGCACGTTAAGAACACCGGCTGGAAAACCCACGTCCTCGGCCAATTTAGCGAGCGCTAAGGCCGACAGTGGTGTCTCGGCCGCTGGCTTAACCACAGCCGTGCAGCCAGAAGCTAGGCATGGGCCAAGTTTCCGGGTAATCATGGCTATGGGGAAATTCCAGGGCGTGATGATACCGCAAACGCCCACTGGCTCCTTAATTGCCATGATTTTATGGTCCGGGGCCGACGTGGAAGGCAGGAAGCCGTTTGAGTGCATAATTTCGTGCGCAAAAAAGTCGATAAACCCAGCAGCGTAGGCCACCTCACCTTTGGCCTCGGGCAGTGGCTTGCCACTCTCGACGGAGGCAATGACTGCTAGATCCTCCGTGTGGGCCACTATGGCCGCATACCACTTTTTAAGCAACGTGGAACGGGCAGCAGCTGTAGTTCTACGCCATTTCTTTTGGGCTGTCAACGCCGCCGAAATGGCTTCATTAGTCTCGGCTCGGCCCATATTGGCGACATGCGCAATCTCCTTGTCCGTGGAGGGGTCGGTGACAATAAAGTGCTGGTTAGAGTGACTTTCCACCCAGTTACCGTTGATAAAGCCCGTCGACTGGATAAGACTTTTGTTGCGCACCTTAGCGTGATAACATCGACGCAAGGTCGAATGGGCCATGAAACAGCGAATCTTGGGCGACATTTAGGACGACTTCAAACTAAAACTGAAAATAGATATTTCCTTGTCGCTTGATTTGGGCTGTAAGCAAAAAGCACGTTAAAGACTTTGAATGTTTGACGCATGCTTTGTTTACAAGCTCCTATAAAAGCTGCGCGTTTTTTTCTTAAAATTGGTACAAAAGAAAATTTTCACTGCAGTGTTCCTTGCAGAAACTATATTTTCAACTCGCCTCATTTTTTGCTGTCATAAATTGAGGCATATGTGTTAAAGATCCAATTTTGACAATACATTTAAAACCGAATCTGTACAAAGAGAGGTAGATTCGTCTGCGTTTCAGCAGCAATTTGTCAGGCTAGAACAACCGCCAAGTATAACGCCAAACCTAATGCTAAAAAAAAGACTTGTAAAGCTGAGCGGCGTAAAGGAATATTTTTCAGTAATTATGCCTCATCTCGGAATCTTATAAGGAAAAAAAGACGCAGGAAATGTATTTGAAGAATATCCAGTTATGCGTAGGAATACATATTCAAGGTACATTTGCTTCTTTAAAATATATTTGTATTGACTGCGAGAAGTGATTGTGTCAAGCATTGTAGCGATGCAATTCTGGTGGAGACAATTTTTGGTTTTATTTTTGCACTATTGACAATGATGAGTACTTTCAAATTTCACCGACATGGGCGACTTGATTTATCTAGAGCACGAGCAGCATATACGAATGTTCGTGAAGCTTGCAAATCTTACGCAAACATCGCAGCTGCACGATTGGAACCTCGAGTCGCTGCAAAGAGCTCTAGAATGGGCTTCTGCTGCTGAAGCCGTAACGTGCTGCGATAAAACGCAGCAGAAAATTGAAACGAGCCTGCGTCGGTGGTTTCCAGTCGCCACAATACCCACGCTTCCTGTACAAGGCATTCTAACGGTGGACACCTTGAGCGATGCAAGAATTCATTTACTGCGATCCATTTTGCAGAGTCCATACTTAGCATCGCATCCGACGCGATCGGAATTGCTAATTGCAGTCCTTCAAAAGCTTCAAAGCCTTCGTGAAGCTACTCCTTCTCCTGCGACCGATGACGTTGAAAATGATCAATCAAACAGGTTGCACAGTCGCGCAATTGCTAACCAAACTGATCTTATTTTGTGTATGCTTTGAAGTGCACTCCTGACAGAAGCATTTTTGAGGGCTGAACAGACCGTAGCTTTCTTAGCAATTATACAGAGAATGAGTGACAAGTGCAATCACATCCGTGTACAAGGTAGTAGATTAATTTGCATTTAATTTATGCAGCGTTAACTGCTGACATGTTGCGCGCGTTTAGTGCTTTCTGGGTGGGTCTTGATTCTTCCAAGCAGGAGTTACACGCTCTTGCCTCGCACGCTTCAACTGAAGGCTATGGCAAAGACACTACAGCGAAATGCCGTAGATGCGCGTGCTGCGGTAAAGCAAGAGGTATATAGCTGCTTCATAGAAGACCTGCGAAGTTGTTTCGAAGCACCAGAGAGTAAAGATGTTCGGGCAAGCTTAAGCTTATTTCTGAATTCACCACAATTCAATTCATTATTAAGCGTTATTTGAGCTGATACCATGTATTGATGACGCGGCCTTTAGGAAGTCGTGCTGCTGATGTTGGTTACGTGTGAATGGCCCAAAGAGGAGCCTTTGCAGCTTAAGGGCATGGTAAAAGATCTTTTGAGGATAGTGAGCGAGTGGATTGCTACAAAGCCGATTCGATTCTGGACATTCCAGCCTTGGCTGGCTGCCATGTTGTCAAGCAAAGCCAAGGCACTTGCACAAGCCTACGTCGATGTGCTTTTCACGACGGGACTTTCTCAGCCATGTACGACTGCACGTATCTGCGAGACACAAGTACATGCAAATTTTTATTTTTCCGTTCTGCAAAGTTGAACCTGAATTTGTAGAGCGTATCGCGACCCTCATCTTGCAGCCAGGTGTCGAAGATGTTTTAAAGCCGGCCCTCTTGAAGCTTGATCCCTACTTGCAGCAAGTCTACTTCAATATCAACCCTTTCATCGCCCGTTGACAACGATCAAACAGATCTAATTCATCTGGGTGCCCTATCAGAGCTGTCTAGCTCAAGATTGCAACCTTAGATCCTCTTTTACTTGAGCAAGAAGACTGGCATATTTGCGATGAAGTTTACAGCTAGGGCTGCTGTAAAAATGAGGACCTTTTATCAAGAACATGAATAATTGTCAGTGAAAATAGACAGACGGCACCTAAAATTTCTCAATCTTTTCCTTTATCGGATAGGTCAATTGCTGAACAATATATATAATATGTTTGCTCGAAGACTCGTGCAGCTCCATTTGATTATTAATATTTTGTAATGGAACGGCACGCCCGAAAAAGCATGTTTGTGAATCTATTGTTACCCTTCGTTTTGTGTTAGTTATTTTTAGATCCAGCTTTCAACATGTTACGAAAAGAACCAGGTTGGTTCGGCACATCCCTGAGGTGATCCCTCCGATGTTGTTGGATCGGCGAGTACTGTAATAATATTGTGCATAAGCGATATAATTGTAGGAATTTACGTAGAAATCGGGGCGGAAACCTATTTATGTCATACAACGACATAAAGGTTGCAAGTGTGATAAACTTACACGAATCAATGAATATGTAGAGACTGATTCGCAATACGATTTTTACTGGCTTCAGTGTGGATTTTCATTCCACGACTTGTAAGCCAGGTTCTTCACTAGAAATACAACTCTTGTTAGGCAATGGACAATGAGCGTTCGACGGAGGCGTCGATGGTGTACCAAGGTATTGGTATGCTTCTGTTGTGCACTGTTTTCTTCGTCGTGTGGCTTATGGCGTGTCGACGGAACCGCCACCTGTTGGACATGGAGGTCCCGCTACTTTCGGGCGAGTCGGTCGATCATCGCATCGATGCAGCTACGCGAGAAGCGGAGGCCGGCTACAGTGCCTGTTCCAGCTGTGAGTTTGAAAACTTTAAACGCTTTGAGCACTGCGTCCTATGTGGTGACAAGTTGCCGTCGCTGTCCATTAATACAGTGGACGACGATAGTGACGACGAAGAGCGGCAGCCCCAGCGGCATCATAAACTCCAGCGAGTAGAGAGCAATTCAAGCAGAGGAAGTTCCGCATATATGGTGAATGCACCCCGGCCATCGCATATTCTATCGCCAAGACCAAGAAAAATGTCTTCGTTGAGTCGCCAGCAACGACGCGCCAGAAACCGTCGCGAGTGGAGCAGGAAGCTAGACGTGGAAGGAAATTTATTCTGGTACCGCAGTGGTGGCAATAACGTTCCAGTCAGTAGCGAAGTAGACTCAACCATGCCTGGGTATACGGTGCGCTTGATTGTCTCCGTTGAGGATGAGGTGGGAGAGGATAGTGAATCGGTTGATGAATGCCAAGGACAGAATGAGAGTCAAGAGGAGGCAAGTGCGACAGTTGAGCCAGTGCTTGCCGTGACGCAGGCACTAGATAGTAACGAAGACGTTTCCGGTAAATCGAAACTACCGACGGATGTTAGGTTGGAGTTGGTGGAAGCATCCAAGTCTGACCCCGCAGAATTCCCAACAGGCATGTCGACACTTGCCTACGTTGGACCAGAGCGACGTAAGGAGACAGTTTTCATGGCAACTAATGATTTTCCTTCCAAGTATGCGCATTTTGTCGTGATCACTGCGTCGCTTATCGTACCCGCAGAGGTAGAGTTCCTGAAGCTGTCAGTGCACCGTGACTATATGTTAGAAGAGTCTATGGACCACATGTACTGTATTCAGCCAAAGAATTTACGATCATTTATGCGTATTAACTTTTTAGACGAAAGCGGCGTGGATGCTGGAGGAGTGCATCGGGAATGGTTTATGCTGGTTAACGAATTGCTAGCGTCGCCGACATTACGTCTCTTCACGTGCACGAACAAGGCGGATCAGTGTTTTCATTTTAATCCACAGTCTCGAATTGAGGTAGGTGATGACCACCTCAGCTACTATTTCGCCACTGGACGTTTGATTGGCCGAGCATTGCTTGAAGGTGGCGTCTGGGGTTTCCATCTTGCGCTGCCGTTGCTTAAAGTAATCTTGGGTGTCCCTGTCACCTTTGCCGACATGGAGTTTATTGACCCCGAGAGTTACCGTAATTTACGTTGGCTAATGGATAACGACGGAGTGGATGATCTCGAACTTGATTTTAGCTTGAATGAGCAGATTAATGAGTCTGAAAAAGTCGTAGTGGACTTAATTCCGAACGGACGGAACATTGCCGTCACTAACTTAAACAAGCGCGAGTACTTGGACCGTCGCTTCCGACACTTGCTCTTCGAGAGTGTTGCCGATCAAATGTACGCGTTCCTGAAAGGTCTCTACGAGGTCATTCCTCGCGAGATGCTGATGATATTTGACCCAGAAGAATTCGATTATCTGCTCTGTGGGTCTCCTGAAATTGACGTCTCGGACTGGAAGGCACACACCGTCATGTCTCCGAATTTGGTGGGTGCAGATCTTACTCGATGGTTTTGGGAAATCGTGCATCAGATGCCGAACGAAAACCGTCGGCGTCTTTTGCTATTTGCAACGGGATCAGCTTGTGTACCACTGTCGGGTTTCCGTGGTCTTACTAGTTATGATGGCCGTCTTTGCCCGTTTAATCTGAAGGGAGTATCGTACAAGACGACGCAATACATTTCAAGCCACGCGTGTTTTAATCGATTGGATTTACCAATGTATAAAAGCAAAAAAGAGTTGAAGAATATGTTGTACGCTACGCTGGACGCCGATCTCACTGGATTTACGACTGCATAAGTCGTCTAAGTGTTCACGTATTCGTACTATTTTAATAACCACAATTGTTGCAATAAAAGTTTTGAAATTTTTGATTGTTTTTATAAAATTGTCGATCAAGTATTTATCGTGTTGATTCTTTTGAAATTTAGTTAGGAAAAGATTGCCAAATAGCAGATATTAAATTGAGGCAATTCGAATAAATGAGCAGCGACAAGAGTGTGTTGGTGCTGGAGCTCGGGGCGCGATACATTCGATGCGGCATCTCTGGGGAGCGCTCTCCGCAATGTGTGGAGTATTGTCAGGTGCGTTTGTGGTCTTGCTGTCAAGTTTAGCTTTAATGTACCTAATACCGTTCGAGTTGAAGATGGGGGAAATGCTGCAGAAGCCACGCAGCGCGGCGGATTGGCACCAATATTTATATTCGCAGCTACACAGAATATGTTTTGGGTATGTTTAAATGCTATCGATACAGCTGCGACTTCACGGGTTCTGAATGGCAGGCTAATGCTGGTGAATCCTTCGCGTCGGCGGTTTGTAGTCTGCGAGGATCTGCTGCTACCGCGCGTGTTTCGAGAGACGCTGCTTTGTATCCTATTTGACTCATTTAAGGTTGAAGCAATGCAATCTATTAAGAGGCCTACGCTAAAGTCGAGGAATTATGTATGCTTTCAGGCTGCAGCGGTGACTCTGGTACCGTCAATGGTTGCAGTTTTGTATGCTACGGCCAATCACACCGCGTTGGTCATAGATTGTGGTTGGATGGAGACGAGATTACTTCCAGTTTACAAAGGAATTCCTTTGCCTTATCTTTACGAAAGTGGGTGTTAAACATATATTGTGCTGTGTTTGAGCCTTAAAATGGAATCACTTGGTGGTATTATGGTGTAGCTGTTCCTATTGGCAGTAGAAACTGCTGTAATGTCATTCAACAGGAGCTAAATGTTTTACACGATCAGCCAACGGGTAACTCAAAGAGGGTGATGCCTGTGACCGAAACTTTGGCAGAGGACATTCTTGAACGGGCGTGCTTTGCACAGCAAATAGTAATGCAAAGTGGCCAAAAATTCTGGTACTGAATGTAGCACTGAGGGACTTTGCACGATATAGGATCCATTAAATAATGTGGTTGGCGCTAATTTTCAGACGCAAGACAACGCCGTGCTACAGGTATTTTTAAAAACTTCTTTTGTGCGTTTCAATCCTAAAAACTTGAAGATGTTAATTGCGATAGGTTCCTGGCTCTCTTCGTACAGGGGCAGTAGAGCCGCTGCTTAATGGTACTCATATTGCTTTTGATGGCCAATGCGCTCACCTCAATTCTGTATATTTGCTTAATAGTCCGTGATGGTGTGGATGGTGCGTCTATCGTCGACGGCATTGTTCACGTCTTGAAGAAAGCTTCTGTCGACATCCGATCGGCCATGCTGGAAAATATGCTCCTGATCGGAGGAACTGCAATGATTCCTGGTACAGTAGTGCATAGAATATGTGGTTGACGAAGTATTCGTGCTGATACCGTTGTGCTCCAGGCCTGGCGCAACGCATAGTGGCTGAAGTACGCGAGGCATTGCGTCATGACAGCGATTTTGCTTCTTCTACATCGGCTGTCGACCGAGTAGAGCTTGTCCAGATTTGCTTTCCGCGAAACATGCTTGCGTGGGTCGGCGGATCAGTTTACGCAGCCACTGAAAACGCAAAAAAGTCGGCTATTACGGCGCTAGATTATAATAATTCCAATGGCATCACCATACCTGATTGGCTCACCGTTGCTGACGAGGAATATTGATATATGCGACCTGGTAAGAAATGCACAACAGTAACTTCGATTTATAAATATTTGAATCCTAACCGATTCGATGATGATTGAAGCTTTGTCAATGGCTTGTAAGGAAGATTTATTCTTATTACCTGTAGTCGAGTTAGCTGAAGTTCTGTTGCTACTTAGTAGTCCGCATTTCACGGAATTTTCTGTGTCATGTCATGGAGCTTTAATGCATTAAAAAGCATCCCCCCGTGATTGGTAGCCGAGCCATTGGAGGGGTTATGTGGTGGGGAAGAGCCCACTTCCGTACTCACATGTCTTTGGCGACCTTAGCGTCTAAAGTTGCAGGCGACTTGATATCTTCCTCGAGCATACAGACTCCATAGAATTAACATGAAAAACTGAATAACCAGCAAATAGGCAGGTTTGTCAGAAAAGCGCACATCAAGCAAAGGTTATTAACCGTCTGCTGCTTGCACCACGTTGTATGAAAAAGCGCGTTTGATTGAAAAGAAAATGATCGAGGGTTTGTTTTAAGGTCTTGCTTGCCACAATATCGACTTCGTCAAGCATTAGCATCCACTGCATTGTAACTTTGAATATGCTGTAAGTAGTTCACCACCCTGTCTGCTTTGAAAGCCCCCGCGCTCAATGCGCTCTCTTAAAAGCTCAGCACAAATGAAGTCGCTGACGTCGTAGCTTTAAAGGAACGACCGTCTTTTCATAAGAGTACTGCTATGATGTCACCTGCTTTTGCAAAGGAGGCACGACGACTGAAAGATCGGTAAGCGCCATTGTCAGCTAGCTTAAGGCGACTATGCCACTGGAGCACCAGTGTGCCGCAACGAGAGAGATCGTCATAATGACGATTTATACTAGACCGGTCAATCTAGGCCTGATTGCATTCTTAGGGTAGAGCCACAACTTCTGGAGTAGGGGCATCTGACTTGTCCGTGTCAATGTCTACAAGGGCCTTTGTTAAGCCTTTTAAAAGCGTTTGTCTTCATCCTTGGCACTTATTATCGATTCTACGTAATTCCTTTAATCTGCTTGGTATTGAAGGAACACCAAGTAACAGAGGCAATACAGGCCTTTCAAGTGTGAAACCAAAGACTTGTATCTAATTGTGGCCGCCTCAGAACGGACGCTAGAGTGCAAACGAAGATACTATTGATGTCGTAAATATCTACATGCTGCACTTTTGTAGACGTCACCTGTGAGTTACCATTTGTGGGGCTGGGCCCATGCTCCGGTAAGCTCGGAATCAGCAATGATGGATGCTGAAGCGGTGGCATGCTGTCTAGAAGCTTCAGTGCAGACCTTTTGAGACGATCTGGTATCATTAGGCCGAACGACTCCCGGCGGCGGACCCCACGCCGCACCGGAAGGGGGTGGTCGAGTTTGGCGACGAATGTGAGGGTTGTGAATGCGAGTGAGGTGGCCACGAAGAATAGCCGCTATCTTTGTCGCAGCCTGTGCTTCGGTAAGTGGTAGCGCTTCCGGATAGGCTGTGCCAATCTTCGTATCCTTCCCACAAGCGAATGCATAGCATTTAATGTTGACCAAGTAAGGCCCGAGGTGAACGTGATTGTTTTCCTCTCCATTAAGGAAACACATGGTGTACAGCGCCATTTCAAATTCTGGACTCACTCCGACCAAACTAAGAAAATTAACTTATAAGTATCTCACTTCATCTAGGAATGAATAAACACCCACCTTGTCGACACGAGCTTAATTTTGCCTTCCCAGTGAAACTGAAATGTGATGAGTTGCTCCTTGTTGTGAGACTCCATGAAATTGCGCCTACGTTGTTTAGGACGGATGTATCCTTGGTAGTCAATCAGACCTTTGCGCTCTTCGTTGTACACCTGAAGCCAATTATGACAGCCACAAATTTTGCCCTGCAATAAAAAAGGGCACAAAGAATTAGTTACAACAAGTCTATGCATGTCTCAACTCACATTTTTCTGTTCGCCAACGAAGATGTGCTCGAAACCCGATGAGTCATTGCGCGCGCCGCGGCGATACAGTCCGAACCAAATTAGCTCGAGTTTCTTTTTGAAGTCTTGCATCTCGCCTGTAACTTTTTTGTTTTTTAATAACCAACTACCATATGCACCACCTATCGTGATTATATGATCAATTATAAAGATAATAGAATCATTACGCACGCGTGCGCATAGCGCATGGGCGCCGTATCGATCACTGCGTTCAGGAAAGCATTGTTCTCCAATATTTCAAAGGGTGTCACCCGCTCGGATACTCCTGTCTGTACAGATTCGAAAAAAGGTTACTTAATAGGTTGAGTGTTTGTTGAACCCTCCGGCACCTCGCGTTCATAATTGTCCAATAGGTCAAACAGCAGCTTGTACGTGCGACGCTCAAATACGCTTGGATCAACAAACGCAAAGAGTTTTTCACTTGCCGCATCACCGCGGGCGTAGGCACTTTTTCCTTCTTGAAGATTTAGCTCATAGTGCACGTTGGGCTCTAACCGGTTTGTGTCCAACTCCCACAGCTTATTGCACGCGGCGGCTAGACTTTTCAACTCTGCAACTATATGAACATTATGCGATTATGTTCGGTTCATTGAGGGTGTCTGAAGCTCCACATTACATGTTGGGGTGCTGCCGGACATGATTGGCTCGGACACGAGTTGAGTATTTCACTTGATCTACGTGAGCTATTCTCACCTAATTTTACGAATTCGCTAAATAGTGGCAATTAAATTTCACGTTTTGGGATAATTTTTCTGCGACTGTCGCACAGATGAATTGCAACACAATTCAACATAATATATTTAGGAGGGACACACTGTAATGGATCGTTGTTGTAGGTACATTTACTTTATGGGTAAAATACCCTTTTATCTAATTTTAAAATAGTTAATTACTTAATTCCATTTAGTATTGGTAATTAATGTAGATATAAATCTGGCGGCCAAAATCTATTTTTAATTAGCTAGGTAAGGTTTTTAGATTTAAATAATTAAATAAAGTGCAGTTCCCTTTTGATCTTAAAGCGTTAAGTGCCTTCCTAAGGCTTGCGCATTGATCTGTAAGAGATAGAAGCCTTTCTAAGGTATATCCTCTTGTGCACTAGTTGCCATTTGGTTCTACGAACCCCTGAATCCCTTGAACTAGGATTCCTCAAGCTTTAATAGCTTGTACGACTCCCTGAGTTGCTAAACCCATTAGTTCAATAGAACTAAGTGACTCTCTGAGTCTGAAAGTCTTCCTCTGACTTTAGGAGCGAGGTAGCTCCGCTACACCTGGTAGCACTCGTAGTCAATCTACGCCTGAGTCTTAACAATACTAATTTCTCACGAAAATGGAAGAGGTTCCAAAATTGTCAGAAGCGCAACGCGCCACTAATGACAAGCTCAAAACCTTATTCGGGCTTAAGCACGTGGAATTTATTATCTCCCAGGGACCAGAGGTCCTGCATGCAAGGCTTGAAGCCTTCATGCGGTACGAAGCCTCCCTGATCGGTCATGTACAGGACCATTTGGCGGCATCTATGCCGTCCCGGTACATCTCTGTACCTGCCTCAGAGCCAAGGGCTCGCCCTCTAACTGTAAATGTGAAAACATTCGAGGGAAAAGAGGGAGAAAATCTCCCTTTTTTGATTAAGCAGATGGAAATGTCCATTGATTCCGCCTTGTTCTTAACAGAACGGCAAAAGGTGGCTAGGGCCATTTTCAAACTTGGAGGTAGAGCTCCAAGACGTTCATCAGATGGCCATCTGATGCACAAGTGGCAGGCATCTTTACGGATCGATGCTGCCAGCTGATCCTTGGCTCGTATTTTCTGAGCCAAGGTAAACCGAGGATGACATCAAATTTGTCATCCAAATCCATTACGATGAAATCATCATCATACTGTAAATCTCTTAACGTGTAGTGAAAATTCACTACGCATTTCACTACTGTTATCTATGCGCCTTTCGCTAGACGCACCGTCATCCTCGTTGGAGGGATGTCGCGCTCAGCATATTTGAGCCTACGACCCTCTAGTGACTGGCGACGAATAAAGTTATTCGACTCTCCGCAGTCCACTAGGGCTCTGAGTGACAAATCATTTGTCACTTTCAACTTCAAGGTGATGAGGGATACCTCATCACCAGGTGCAGAGACACATAATGATTGTGTGTCTGGAGCAACTTTTGTCAAGAGATTTGCAAATTCTCTTGAGGTTGCTGGATCAGTAGGGCGTTGCGCCCCTACTGACCCCGTCCATTTTTTGGCGGTCCGCCTCGCTGTTGCGATTTCGCAACAACGTCGGATCCGCGACCGTTGCCCTTTTTGGCATACGATCCAAAATTACGTTCAGTACCTTTTGGTGCTGGACGTGGGGCACTACACTCATGAGCGTAATGTCCCAATTTTTGGCAGCGATGGCATTTCTGCGATCGCTTATTATTCGAAAAGCGAGGTTTCTCGCTTTCGACATAGGAAAGGTCCATGGGTTCTGGACCTCCTAGTTCGTGTCGTCTAGGTGGACGATATGATGACGAACTTGCTTGAGCCTGTCTCAAGCTAAAGTCCTCCTGTTCCGCTACGGATATTGCTTCTTCAAGCGTATCCAGTTCCAAGCGGAACAGGTGGGTCTTTACGGGACCATCCGTAAGACCTTGCATGAACACCGTAATCAACGTGTGTTCATGGACTGGGTTATTGGTAATACAACTCGCTAAGAGTCGTATGTGCTGGGCATATGCGTGCACATCACGCTTGCCTTGCTTAAGTTTCAGAAGCTCTGAACGAGCTCTGAACTCAGCCCTTGGTGGCTCAAACGTCTGTTTGAGTCGGGTTTTAAAAACCTCTAGCGACCCAAAAACATATGGGTCGCGTAACTTAAGGCCCAATGCCCAAGTTTTGGCACGACCTGCCAGATTTGATTGAGCGAATGCGATTTGCATTTGCTCGTCGATAATGTGACGTGCCCTTATGGCATCGTCTAATTCGACAAACCATCTCAAAAGGGAGTCTTCTTCGACTCCCCTATATTTTGAGATGTCAATCTT
>NW_027152031.1:964496-1008131 GCF_004359215.1 Bremia lactucae | reverse complement strand
CTTAAGACAAGTTAACTTAAGAGGGTAAAATGAAAACTGTATTAATATAGTTAAGTGTCTCTTAATCTATCTTTGTAAATGCTGACTTAACTATAACCTAATACTAAACATGTAAATGAATTCTTATCTCTATCTTATCTTGTAACTCTCTTTGATTACTTCTACAGCTGATTAGTCTGCGAAATAAATAGATATAATGGCCTATACCTATTTATGGATAAGAATTCAGGATATTACTATATAAAGTAATATCCTCCAAATATTATCTACCTTTTAGAAAATATATTAATTAACAACCTTTAAGTGTTAATTTCATGTAACGATACACTCCGTTACAGGCTTCGTATCGCATGAAGGCTTCAAGTTGCATGCAGGACCCCTGGTCCCTGGGAGATAATAAATTCCATCTGCTAAAGCCCAAATAAGGTTTTGAGCTTGTCATAATCGGCGCGATGCGCTTCTGACAATTCTGGAACCTCTTCTTTTTTCGTGAAAAAAATAGTCTTGTAAAGACTCAGGCGTAGATTGACTTCGAGTGCTACCAGGTGTAGCGGAGCTACCTCGCTCCTAAAGTCAGAGGAAGACTTTTAGACTCAGAGAGTCATTTAGTTCTATTGAACTAATGGGTTTAACAACTCAGGGAGTCGTACAAGCTATTAAAGCTTAAAGAACCCTAGTTCCAGGGGTTCAGGGGTTCGTAAAACCAAGTGGCAACTAGTGCCCAAGAGGATATACCTTAGAAAGGCTTCTATCTCTTACAGATCAATGCGCAAGCTGATGAAGGCCACTTTATTTAATTATGTAATCTAAAACCTTACCCTAGCTAATTTAAAAATATATTTTGGCCGCCAGATTTATATCTGGCGGCGACCACATTTGTTACTTATAATAAATGGGATTTTAGTAACTAACTATTTTAAAATTAGATAAAAGGGTATTTACCCATAAAGTAAATGCACCACAACAACGGTTCTCCAACCGATGTGTGCCCCATTACAGTAACTCTACAGACGCACATATTTACTATACAGTACTTTACATTCATTTTCAGTCCAACACATATTCTAATGATAAACATCCTATCATAGCTTGAAGGCCTGCACGAAGGCTTTTCAATCTAAAGTCCAGTTACGAAGAATTTGCTACTCATTTCACTTCACTACTCTATTTCAATACAGGGTGTGTGATAATACCAATTTAGTGAAGGGTGTTGAAAACGATACTTAAAACAGGTATACCACATCACATTTTTTTGCACATCCTGCCATGGTCCGCCGTCGGAAAACGCAGAACAAAAGACGTAATGCGCAAGAACAATCCCAAGCTCACCCACTGCTGTGCACATTTCCTTTCATTCTGCGATTTGCTTCAAATAGCGACGGCAACTGAAGCAACTCTATCAAATTGAGAAGCAATGGATACTGTGGATGAATTCAAGCTGGCGGCGGCAGTCTTCATCTGGGTGCTGGCACTTGTTGGAGGCATTGCGCCTCTGCTTAGTACCCAGCGCGTGAGCAAGCGTGTCAGCAGCATATTTAATATGGCAGCAGCTGGTATTTTTCTTGCTAGCTCGTGCATGCACTTGCTTCCAGATGCACAAAACAATGTGGCGCTGACCGAGTGGGGCTGCAAGCACACGATTGAGGATTTATTGACTGCAAATTCTAAAGGCGAAGGCAAAAGCTGTTTCAATTGGGCGAACTTTTTCTATGGTAGCGGATTCCTCATGATTTTGCTTATCGAAGTAACCGCCCATTCGTTGCAACGGAATTACAATAAAGTACATGGATGTGAGCAAGAAGAGCGAGAATCACTGATTACGGTCGATACATGCGCAGTTGAGGTGAACAATTTTGCAAAGGAAAGTCTTTGCTCGCGCAGCCAATTGGACTGTGGAGAGTACGGTACTTGTGGAGCGAGCATTGAGCTTGCTGCCCTTGCAGATGGTGTTAAAAAAGAAATACCTTCGCATAGTCACGGTATTGTCGACGGCAACCTCATTTTAGCGCTCGTCATCTTCATAGCTCTTTCTTTTCATTCTGTGATGGAGGGCATGGGCATGGGAGCTTCAAGCAGTCCAGCCTGGGATATCCTTATAGCCGTAATGGCCCACAAGTCCTTGGCGGCATTTGCCCTGGTGCTTGAATTTTTACACCACAACGTGCCCACGAAACAGCTTATTTTAACTGTTGCAGTTTTTTCACTCATGACCCCCACAGGCATTCTTTTTGGCCGTCTGCTTATTGATAGCAATCATGCGACGCCTGCCAGTGGCATCTGTGCTGCCCTTGCCGGTGGCACTTTTCTCTTTGTTGCTACCATTGAAATCATTCCACAGGAGTTAAAGGATCCGCAACACCAACTCGAAAAGTTTGCTGTTTTACTTCTGGGGTACGGCACCATGGGCATGTTGTCTATTTGGACGTAAAGCTATGAGATTGTGTATGTCTAAATGTTAACAAAGATTTATGTCGTGATTGAGTCTGACAGTATAAACTCGAATGATTAAAAAAAAACGTTAAAGTACTAATGTAGCTGAATCACACGCAGAACTTCGGAACCCTTACTAATTTTTCGGCACTCGTATGTAGCATGATTCAGCAAGCAATCGCTGCTTAATACCCGCAGTACTTTCCAAGAGTAGTTGTCCTCAACAGCGGGCACATTGTGTTGCATCTAAAAGCATTTAATCACTATCATTTACGCTTATCGACCGTACTTTTGAAACTCCCACTCGCGATTGTCTAACGGACACACTTGGCGAGTCTTAAGCCAACGAGAAATGCAATGGAAGTGGAAGGCATGATCTACGACAAAAGAACCGTAAACAAAAATAAATTTCAATTAGGCAGGTCGAAGCCAGCGCAGTACGCACTGCAGACACCCCAAGCCACTGTGCACTCCTCGCTCGTGGCCGACGCTTGATTAGCCTGACACTCAATGCACAGGTCCATAATATGGTTGCGGCAGATGGCGCAATTGTCTACGACAATGTCTGCGAAAAATAAAATTACCCTTAAAGGACTTAAACATATGAGCTGACAAAATAGCAGCGCACGCACCCCAGGACCAGAGCGCCACAGCGTTCCATTTCTTAATCTCAAAACGCTTTTCCTCGCACGAGACCGAGGTTGGGGCTACATCACTCTTCATTTCCTCTTCCATCGGTACAGAAAGGTGACGCCAGCTCAATGATCAAACGGAGTTATAAGCAAGAATGGAACCTCCACAAAAGCAAGAGCAAAATCCGTCTCAAATATCAAATCTTTTTATTAGCATTTCGTATTTAATGGAAGCCTCCGCTCTTACAACTCCCCCACACCCAAAGAAGGAGCAACAACTAATACCAGCCACAGCACGGCCGCCGCCATGAGCAGCAGCAATGACGACGAATTCGTTACGATATCGACCAAGCATCGAAAAAAGCAACCGCCTGCCGCTTCCAGTGAAGTTATCAGCAAGAAGTCTACGTCAGTTACCAATGGTGAAAGCAGTAGTAGCAACAATAACAGCAATATTTCGCTCCGACCGCGCACAATGTTCGCAATGAAGGGCCGCGGTCGCACTGAATCGGAGAGCTCAGCCTATCGCCCGCAATGGTCAAAGGATGGCGAAGGCTTCGTATCTGCGTCCGCAGGCGTTTCCTCATCCATGAAAGACCCGGCTACAGGAAACGACGAAAATCGAGGAGACCGCCGTAAAAATAAAGTAATGCGTTACACCAAGGAAGAGCTACTAGCGCTCTATACTGCAAGCTCTGAAGTGCCTGACTTCCCGCCTGAAACCACGGTTGCCTCGGAACAGAGCTTACCACCCGTTAGCACGCTCCCCTTTGACTATGAAGACGTCTACAAGCAATGGTCTCTCAATCGAACCCGTGGACGTGGACGCGGCAGGGTAAATCCACCGGTTGGAGGCCAGCCGAACGCTCGTGGGCAACAAGATCGAGCACACGAAGTGGACGGATCGAAGTCTCAAAGAGACGAACATCATCGCCACAACGAGAGAGACCCAACGTGGGAACGTGGAGCTAAAATTACGGAAGGATTGCTTGGAGACGACGCTTGGGACGATGTTTTGGAGTCAGGTGCCGATATTAATGAAATGGTACGGCTCGTAGAGCGATCTGGTCTCGTGCTCAGGTAACTCGATACTAATGTTGCTGTCGATGTGAATGTAGGACCTTTCAAGTATGGCTGAGGCGGCAGAGAAGTTTAGGCACGAGATGAACGCAATGCGAGAAGAGCTTGAAGGACCAAAAGTTGACCCTGTAAGTTTAAAGCCAGTAGCTGTTGTTACATGGACATTAATAACTCATATCTGGCGCGTTTAGAATGAGATAAAGGACGATATGGATGCGTTTGATAAGAAGCTTGAAGATGCAGCAGCTACCGGACAATTTGATGACAGTGATCATGAAGACGTGCAATGGGATGATGTTAATTCTGAAGGAGAGGATAAAGTAGCTAGAAATATGAAAGATTCCGTAAAAGATCACACGGAAAATTTGCTGGCTCATCACTCAAGCCAAAATCAACTCTTTGACGACGCGCAAGAAACTTCAAGCAAAGAGCTTGTGTTCGAGAAAAATCGGAATTCGTCGTTGGCTTTAATGGCAGTTGGCACAGAATTTGCCGATATATCACCGCTGCATCCGGAAGTAGTAGACGAATGGTTTTACTTAGATCCGCAAGGGTTACAGCAGGGCCCATTTAAAACGGCGGAAATGCGGGAGTGGTTTGAAGCAGGCTACTTCAAGCCTCATTTACCAATTCGATTTGGTCGGAAAAGTGTTTTCATTGCACTTGCAAGTCAATTTGTTCACGGACAAATGCCTTTCACTGCTCCGCCAGGGCATATAAATGATCTTGGAAAAGTCCACACCGAATTACTACAGCATGAGCAGCTCTTTCTTGATGTGCAACTTCAACAACAACGTGAGCAGCAGCAGCAGCAGCAGCAACAACAATTGATACAGCATCAGCAACAGCAACAGCAGCGCATAAGGCAACAAAATCAAGAAGAAAAAGTTCATGTGGAGATGCAAAGGCTCGAAATTGCCCGTCAACAACAGCAAACGCAATTGTACCAACAGCAGCAGATACTACAACGTCAGCAAGAGCAGCAGCGTCAGCAGCAACTGCAAATGCTTTTGCAACAGCAAAGTTCGTGGCAGAGCGGGCAGCGTGAAAGTATTATGAGCGCGCTTTCCATATTTGGCGGGAATCCGGAATCTGTTCTTGAGACAAATAACAATTCAAGTTCCGACAGTATGCAGGATCGATACCAGTTAAAAAATCGCTCGCAAACTCGGCTGGACCAACTGAGCCTGCAGAACACTCAGACTCTTGGCCCTGGAGCCATGTTGAATCTTAATGAGGGACAGCGACGGGATCAGGCATTTTGGCCAAATATAGGTCCAGAAATGGGTGGTATTGTAAATAGTACTGGCTCACTTGGTAACGTAAAATCGAGCTCCGCAGCTCACAATTCTACGCGGCAATCTATATTGAGTAGCCCCACTGCCGACCTCGTAGCTGATGCATGGCTGACCAACGCGAATTCCCCGGACCGTCAGCCACCAATGTTTGACGATATTCAGAATGAGGAGAAGCGTCGAGCTGCTCTCGAAACTCGCAAATATGGCGATCGAGTCAACATACATAATACAAATAAGGATTCGTCGCCTGATAATTTCGCCATGGAGCTGAATGCTGACAAGATTCACGAGAGAAAGATGCTCAAGAGCCCATACCGAAAAGATCGCGGAAGTGCAAAGTCTGAAAATAATGTGTGGGCTACGGAATCAGTGTCTGGCCCTAGTTCAACCTCATCGAAATCGCTTAAAGACATTCAAAGGGAGGAACAGCTTGTGATGCTGCAAAAAAAGCAAAATGCGAATTTAACGCAAATGGGAGTACAACTCAAAATGATGCTTGGCGTGAACTCTGTAGCCAGTAAATCGAATGATGGAGCCACTCAAGTATCATTTCATACTTTGGACCGGACAGAGAGTGCAGTGACGGCACGAAGCCCGCCGACATCTGTAGCAAGCCCGTGGGGTGCACCTGCCACTGTGAATAAAAGTAATTATTTAAAGTCGATGCGTGATATTTTTGCAGAGGAAGAGCGTTTGGCACAGGAGCGGGCGGAGGCAAATGAAAATGCGCCAGTTAGCTCACACTGGATGAATGTTGTGGCGGGCAACAAGGTTGCGGCGGCTGCCATCCCAAAACCAGCTCGATCGGTGTTGGGCCCAGTTCCTGCGTCTGTATTAAAAAGCCGTCAACAGAAACGGGTTGTTAATGGAGTTGGGAAATCTTCTGTATCAAAGGCCGAGAGCGACTCTTCGTTTTGGAACTTTGGAGCCGCCCGGCCAGCCGATATGGCGTTTGAATCTAGCATCGCTCACGGGGATGCTCACAATGCGTTCGGCTCCAGCAAAGTATCATCAGAATTTATGGGATGGGCTTTGAAACAATTGCTAACGATAGACAGCAAAGCAAATGTGACATTGCTGGAATACGTGGCTTCAGTAGAGGATCCTGGTGAGATTCGCGAATACCTCGCGGCGTATCTGGGATCAACACCCCGTGTTTCCGCTTTTGCCACAGAATTTATACAACGCAAGAAAAGTCAGGATTGCGGCAATAGGTCGCCAGGTCACCACGATGCCCAGCAGCGGGCTTCTGAGGCGGGGACATCTAACAAGCGGGGGAAACGTCGTGTAAAGAGTGAAAAGATTGATACGTCGTCTTTGATTAACTACTCAGTGGGGAGCTAATAGCTAAATATAAGTACAGTCAGCAATGACAAGCTAGGCTGGACAAAAACGTACCAAGATTTGTAGGTACAAATAAATTTCTATCGCTTCACAAGTTCGACGAATGGAGTCGGGATAAACGATAAAAATGGAATCCTTTATGAGAAGTCGTCCAAAGTATGTATTTCTTAAGGAAATATATCTAGCGCCTTTAAGATCCACGGGCACGTGAAGGGTAGCCATAAATCGCGCAGAAACGTCTAAGATGCACCGTGACAACGTCAAAGTCTATTCATATGTTAGGCAAAAACGTGAATGATGCATAAAAAAGCGCAAAATAGAGATTGAATGATCCTAGTTTTCCTGTAAAGTTTTGGGAAATTTATCAAAACACAGGCTGCGTATTAAAACAAAATTTATTTATAAATTATAAATAAGGAGTATTACTTTAACCGTAATTAGAGCATAATTTTATTTGATTAAAGTATAAATTGGACTAATCATAAAACATACAAAAAAGTACAATCTACGATAATTATTATAAAATCGTAAATACATTTTTTGTAGGATGAGAGGAAGACTTTGTCAGGCACAAGTCTTTTATTAGAAAGCGCTCTTGTAATCCGGTCTCACCATCGACACAGATGTCACGCAAGTCCTGATTAGCTCACAAACCTGTGTTTTCACGGCCATGATTAAACTGATAACAGCTGTGTCACGCGCTTGCGACTTGACGGTCGACAAGCGACTCGCAGGGTGAAAACGAGCGTTGATTACACTCATACACTCAACTAGTATCATGTTTTTTTGGGCTGGCAATAGAAAAAAAACGTATAGCTTGTCACAACAATTTTTTTCAAAGCCTGTTGACAGGACGCACCAAAGTTCCTCTCCAGCCTGCTTTTTCGTACAGGCACACTTACTGCAATTGTAACGGGGCACTACTGACTTGTACTGCTTCAGTACAAGTCCACTTCGCACTGCCTCAGTGCGAGTGGTGCCTCACGTCACTTCACCCACACTTGTACGTGCAGAGGAAGACTCTCTTTAAAACACTGACTTTAAAGAGGGTTAACATAAAACTGTAATAATATATATTTAAGTTCTTCTGTTCTATCTACTTAATACTAACTTAATTATAAACTAATACAAAACATGTAAAAAATGAAGTCTTATCTGGCTTTCTCTTTGCGCGCGTCCAGCGCTGACTGGACCGCGGAGAAAGTAGATATAATGGTCTATATCTACCAATTGATAAGCTTTTTGAATATTACCATGTAAAGTAATATTCTCCAAATATTATCTACCTTTTAGATAATATATTAATTAATACCTCTAAGTGTTAATTTTATGTAACGATACACCCCGTTACATCACCCCTCCCTTAAACGACAATCACTCTGACTGTCATTCGATAGAGTGGTCACTATAAGACCACTTAATAAAAAAACGATGTTGATTGGTCCGAACCATCATTTTTAATTCTATCGCATAGTTAACAAGTCCATGCGGTATGCGAATAGTGCGGCGCCTTTGGCTGCGTGTCATGCAGCCGAGGGCGACGCATTGTTGTCTCTTGCGGCAGACGTTCCTTCTGCCGTAGTGTCATCATCTCCCGCAACTCTAAATGTTGCGGGTGCACCTGGTGGGTCACCACGTGAATGCGACCCCCTTTGAAGGTGCGAGTCGGACGAAATGGCGACTCGGGGAAAACAGAACAGTCGCCTGATCATTTTCAAGCGGTCGAATAACTTTATTCGTCACCAGTCGCTAGAGGGCCGTAGGCTCAAATATATTAAGCGCGACATCCCTCCAACGAGGATGATGGTGCGTCTGGCGACAGGCGCATCGATAACAGCGATAATACGCGTGTTGAGATTTCACTACACGTTACTAAACTACTGTATGATGATGATTTCATCGTACTGGATTTATATGACAGATTTGATGTCATCCTAGGTTAACCTTGGCTTAGAAAGTATGAGGCAAGAATCAGCTGGCAGCATTGATCCGTAAAGATGCCTGCCACTTGTTCATCAGATGGCCATCTGATGAATGTATTGGAGAGTCCACAAGCGTGTGGAGGTGCTACGAGTGAGTGCGATGGCCTCACTTGTGGTACGGTCGTTAGTACGACTGCACAAGATCACAGTGTGATGAGTAATCGCACTGTGTAGTCAGCTGCCGGCGGCTGTGCAAATGCACAGGCAGCGCCGAAGGCCCAGCACTCGAAAAAGTCGAGTGAATTGAGACATGAATCCACGCCTAGCAGGCGACATCCGAGGAAAATACCGGTTGTTCAAATAGACAACACGATGATCCTAGGTCGAGTAGAGAGTCGACCGTAGAGGACCCGACTGTGATAGCGCAATCAAAGTCAGTAGACGCTAAAGGAATAAGTCCCCACGTACTTGAGGAGAAAGCTTTCAAATAGTTAATGCTAAAGTGACTAGACTTCAGCATCCCGAGGGAATAATCCCTCGGCAGCCTGTGGAAAAGGGGTCCCAGGAAGAAACCGAGACATTGAATGTCTTGGTTAATGACGGATCACGAGTAGGCGCTTATACTCTTGATTTGTATGCGCCTCCGAGGTTTACTTCGGAGATAACTCAATTACCAACCCTAGAACCTAAACGGCTCTTGAGGTATTTGCATAGTGGCAGAATCAAGCAGATCTGCGTACTCGTCACAGAGGACGAACACGTTACCGATATTCGGTCAGCGGTAATTTTGGCAGAGAACGAGCGGGCTCCCAGCAGCTCATCGATGGACGAAAGTGTCCTCGATGTGAAGACTCGGATTGAGAGGTATACTACTCAATCCTGGGAGTCACTTAAGACAAATCTTTTATACAAAGATTTGATCGAATTCAGGCATGTATTCTCTGAAACAGTTTCATGCGAGTTGCTTAAGGATAAAGGCACTCGACATGAGATCGAGCTCAGACCGGGCTCGAAGTAGTATGTCATGAAGCAGTGGCCACTACCTCGTGAACAAGTACTTGCGATCGATAAATTTTGTATCGATCGATTAAAAGCGGGCCATGTGAAGGAGTCAACATGCCAACATAGCTCTCCGACCTTCTGTTTGCGAAAGGCCACAGGAGGGTGGCAGATAGTGCACGCATTCAATAAATGAATGCTGCAACGGTACCGGCTAAAACGCCGATACCTAGAAAAGACGTAATCATAGATGGTATGTCTAAGAGTACCAACTTTATGTCTATGAATCTGATGGATGAATTTTATCAGACCCTTATGCGTGAACAGGACATCCTGTACACAGCAGTGAGCACTCCCAGTAGGATGCTCTGGGAATGGCTATAATGCCACAGAGGCTTAGTAACGCCTATGCAACATTTTAACAGATGCGATACGAATCTGTTGAGACCAGTGCGAGAATTCGCACCGAGCCATTTCGACGATGTATTCGTCTATAGCCAGTCTATGGGCGGAAACGGACGTGTAAGTTCAACAAACTCACGTTCGTGAGGCTCTTACACTTATGCGAAAGCATAAGTTGTATGCAATTCTCAAGATGTGTATATTCGCTACATGCGAACTACCACTTCTTGGGTGCATTTTAGGTAATCACGGCCTGCGCCCTATTCCCGAAAATATCAAGGCAATTATCGACTGGCCAGTTCCAGTCGATGTCAAGGTACTTAGAAAGTTCCTTGGATTAGCGGCGTACTTGCACAAGTACTCACGCAATTACGCCGAGATGACAGTTTATCTCTCTCCTCTCTTGAAAAAAGGCGAGAAATGGAAATGGAGTACTGATTGTCATTGTTCCTTTGAGGACATCAAGCAAAGCTTGATGTAAGCACCCATCTTGGCGTTTGCAGATCAAGACAGACCTATGTGGTCTGTGACGCCAGCGATTTTGCAATCGGCTGTGTATTAATGCAATACGATACGGATGGCGCGCAGCGCGTCGTCTGTTACAAATAGTGTCAGCTGCAACCAGCTGAACGCAATTACCCAGTGCATGATAAGAAACTCCTTGCCGTGAAATATGCACTGGCTAAATTTAGGGTCTATCTCCTCGGAGATAGACCGTTAATTGTATATACGAACCATGCGTCATTACGCACGGCCGTAAACAGCCCACACCTCTCGCAAAGAATTGCGAGGTGGCTATCCTTCTTCGCAAAGTATAATTTCTCCGTGGAATATAAACCAGGACGACTTAATGTCGTCGCTGATGCGTTATCACGCCGACCCGATTTCGAGCCGGCTACGCACTCCAACAGTGAAAATAATCCCACTGTTGCAACACTCATTACAAGTCTTTCGTCTTCGACCTTAGTTGATGACATAAAGAAAGCCTACACAGAAGATAAAGACCTTCTGCGTTTAACGGATCAACTGATGAATTCATCTAAACAATATTTAAAAGATTTACGGGCTTTATATCGATCGTCATCCGATCGATACACAACACGCAATTGCTTCTGTACTACACAGCGGTTGACGGCAACACTCCACCTGTTGTCGTCCCAACTCACAATGATTTGCGCTTGCGCATCATGTATGAGTGTCACGATGCACCAACAAGTGGGCATCGTGGACGTGAGAAAACTTATCTCACAGTAAGTCGCGACTTTAACTGCCCCACCAGTATCAGTTGGTGCGCAAGTACATTCGTGCTTGCAAGTTGTGTCAACAGGTGAAGCCTAGCCCTTCGTCCCGTGTACCTCTACAACCTCTGCCACTTCCGGCAGAATGTTGGTAGTCCGTATTTGTGAACTTTGTCTTCGTATTTCCCGAAGACGATCACAATAACAATGGAATCCTTGTTATTGTAGACAGATTCAGCACGATGGTACATCTTGCTGCAGTACCAGAGTCAATAACGGCTCCGGACAGTGTCCGTGTCTTGATCGACACGGTATATTCAGAGTCCGCGGTTTACCCCGTGAACTGGTTTCCGTTAGAGATCCATGGTTCACGGCGGAGTTTTGGCTTTCTGTGTTCCGATCTCTCGGAACACGGCTGACTATGTCAACTTCAGATCATCCGGAGACAGATGGTCAGACGAAACGCGGCAATCGCGCTCTCGAAGAGATGCTCCGAGGTTACGTCCAATCGTATCCGAATTGGAGCGAGTTTTTACCGATGGTCGAATTCGCCATCCACAATTCGGCACATTCGTCTACAACGCATACACCTTTCTTCGTGAATAGCTTACGCCATCCACGCATACCCACCCAATTAGGGGGATCTTCTAGTTTAAGTGGGGGGGGGCTCGCACGAACAAAACCAGCTCTGTCTTATGCTCACCACGCGTCGAAATTACCAACGACGCGACTAATGTCGATGTCGAAGCAATCGACATCGAAAGAGAGAAACTCAGCAATAGTGATGACACTAATGTTCTCAAAATTATAAATAGTACCAGCGAGAAATCCCTCGCTGAAGAATTGCAAGATCTCATGGCGCACAAAGCGCACTGAAAAAGACAAAACAAAGGAGTCAGCAGAGGAATTTCTGCTGGCTCGAAAATCAGTAGTCCGACTCGTACAGGATTCCATTGCAAACGCAGAGGACCGGCAGAAACGGAACGCAGACATACATGGAAGAGCAAAAAATCTTTCATATTAAATTAATAATTTATTACTACTGTCTACGGTAAACTTACCTAAGCATGTAGTCACTAATGTGGGTAGTAGTAAACTACAACCCAAGTTCATTGCGAGTTCACCGTGGAAATCTACCAATGGTTGTGGTGGAGGAGATAAAAATAATTCCGACCTATGTGTCGGATCTAGATTCGAAGATCGACAAACTCGGCTCCAACTCCATGTATTGGAGGTCATGATCACGAGCGCGGTAAGCGTCACTCGTTGGAACAGACGGTGCAGACTCACCGTATCGAACGGTTAAAAGACCGTTCGAAAAGTGCGTACTCAATGTTGGGGTAAGAACGGAAGTATCCCACGAGCTGTCGTCAGCTCATCGCGATTTCAAGGAACTTCGGATTTGGCATGAGAATCTCCATACTCCACATGAGAGTCTGGTTCGTGATCACAAAAATCTTGTGGGGATTCTTGAAAGGGGTGGTCACATATGTCTGTTAAGAAACCGCGTATAAATGGTACGGGCAAGCCGACCAACGTAGAACGTACGATGCGTTCGCATCCGTCGTGTCAATTCTATTGTGTACGCATTGCCTCTGCGATGCAGTACACGGAGATGGTCAACATTTTCTTGTGGAACGTATCGTAAACCACCGTGATGTGAAGGGGCGGCGAACAAGTTAATTTGTTGCTGGCGCGGTTATCCACCTTCGCATAACAGCTGAGAGCCTCAGTCCCAGCCGGTTATTGACGTTGAGGGCCTCGTCCGTCATTATGACAAGTCCCATCCGATGGATCAGAAGGTTCATCGGAAAACACGCGCCCCTGGCGCCTGTAAATCGATTGCAAAACGTCAATCGCATCGCGCATCTCGATAGAGATGTGAGCCCTCTCCAGGGCGAAGAAAGGGATCAAACATTACCTTTCACTCGTTTCGTGTTGTAGACACAACACGGACAATAATCACTTCACGTGAGGCATGGAAGTCCTGCCTCACGAGACAACCGATGCATTTTGAATCTTGCACCGGTCGCGGTTCGTCTTTAAGCTTTACGCGAATTGCGTTAAGTCCATTGAAGCCAGGCTTCACGTTTATTGTTTGACCTTGCAAATGAACGCAATCTAGGCTTGCATCTACGAGCTTTCACCTCGCTTGTTGTTTTCCTTTTACGATCGATGCTTAAAAAAGCATCGAGATAAAAAAACCTCCTTACCGCGAAAGTTCTTCGCGCTTGAATCAAGGCCATGTGGCTCTGCTCGCAATAAATAAGGGATATTTATTGTGAGGAGAAGTCTCTCCAGACAAGCTACTAAGTAGCCGTTCGGGCAAAAGCCACGGCTTCTTCTCAGGGGCAAGACGAGACTTTTTATTGTCTGCACCCCCTGAGTGGTACCCACTGAAGCAGAGTACTACAAGAAATTCTATTACGATGGCTTACGCCATAGTCATCACCACCCACAGGGATGGGTGCGACTGACGGCACTGGAAACGGTGCTGGCGATGAGGAATTATCCTTATCGTCAAAATCAAACATGCTATAGCGAACGCTATTAGCACGATACCCGATTGAGCCCCCTCATTCGAAGGCTTATTGTAACGGGCTAAAATTGCCCTAATATATACAATCTGCGTTAAGTACACTTGGTGTACTTAAGAGGATGGTCAATTACTTAATAAAAGTAATTAGACCCACCACTCGGGTGTGGTTCACATTTGTGACCAACCCTTGTGTATGTGATGGACATAGGGGCATTCACATTAGACAGGGATGACGCTTAGCGTCATTCGTGATGACAGCTAGTGTCATCCGTTACGCGAGGTATCTAGAAAGATGCGCTCGTAATACATATTAGTGTTACCTACAGAGATGACGTTTTATTATTAGTAAGAAAATGTATTTTTTTTTAATGCGGTTAAATATAAATCAGTCTGAAAACTACTTCCCACTTGGTAAGTGCGCACGAGAAGCCGCATTACCGCTCCCGTGAAGACACTTTACATTAGAGTACTTGATGCATTGGGTAAGGTCGCTTAGGCGCCCACCACATCTACCTCACTGCACGATCGAGAAGACGGTCTAACCGCTTCCTCGCTGTGCTAGGGTGTGTGTCCAAGCAAAGCGTGGCCGCATTACGACGTGCCCGCTTTCACTTGGTAGCACTTGAAATCCTTCCCACGACCCGCATCTCGGCGTGCGTACGTGAGGATGAGCCTCAACATCGATTAGTCTCGTTTCCCCCACCTCTCCGAACATTATCGGAGGTGGCATGGCACTTGGCGCAGGACTTGGTAAAAATCCCCAGCTAGGCTCTTAAGCAGTCCTCCTGAGCAACATGTTGCTCAGTTGGAGCAGTTTGAGGCATTCGTGCTCATACAGCGGAGACACACGTCCGAGGCACAGAGTCATGCTGCGGCGTAGTCCGTCACACAGACTCAGGATGAGCTGAGGCATGAGCTGGCTCGGAGCGAGGCTCTCAACAGGACTGTTGAGATGCTCTATGCCCGGCCGCATCAGCCGAGGCCCTTCCGGATGGACCCGCTCAAGTTCGATGGAACCGCAGCGCACACGATTGCCCACTGGCTGTTAGCCGTTGAGCAATGCGGTGTCGCGCAGCTCATCGAGGACGACAGCCGGGTGGTTTCCATGGGGTTGAGCAATGCAGACGTTGTCTGCTATAAATGCGGTAAGCGCGGCCATATGATGGCTCGCTGCTATGCCAGGGTCCTGGCCGGGGAAAGACGCCCAGCAAGAGGACTCCCTTCCCAAAGGGCGATGGCAAGAACCAGCGTGCAAGATCCATGAGTTCTGTATCGACCACTGAGGGGTCGGGAAATGCAGGAGCGCAGTAGGGGCGGGATGCCGTACTGACGCGGGCTCTGAAGCTACCCCTAAGTTCAGAGTCGTCGAACAAATGGGTAGCATAGCCCTGAGGTCTCGAAATTTCGGACCTCAACCATGCTGGTCTATAGCGCTCAAGTACGAGGGTATGACCAGGTTATGACCCTCCTTGTGGATTCGGGTGCATCACAAAATTTTGTAAAACTCGCGGCTCTAAGAAAGAGCCGGCAATGTTTGAGTCGCTTTGCCTGGATGGCAAGCGAGAAGAGGCGACCGTTCGTTTAGCGAACAGTGCGCTCATTAAGTCTGAGGGAGTTCAGGTAAAACTCGCCTTCAGCTTTTGTGATTTCTCTTGTAAAGAGAAGTTCACAGTGCTAGGCATGGGGAGTCTGTATGAGCTCATCCTAGGCATGCCATGGTTGGCAAAGTACCAACCATGAATAGACTGGCGTACGAGCACTGTTGCGAACTCTACGCAGGACAGCGGAAAGGATGTGCTCGACGTATACGTAGACGTATGCAACTGATGTCGTATCGAACGCAGTTGAGGGTGCGTTGACGGGATGTGAAACGTCACCAGTTCCTACCCATCTCGTGGAGACTGGGGTAGTGAAAAGTTCGATACCATGTAGTCATGCGGCCGAATGTCTGCACAGAGCCGAGAGCCTGTGGCTGTAGACGGCGAGCTGACAAGAAGTCAAGCGTCGCATAAATCGGCACAGTGCCTGGAGCCTGGTGCGGTTGGAAGGTGTGCGTTAGCCAGGAGGAACGGCACCCGGTTCATTCAAAGGTCGTGGTGACTCGAAGAACGAGTACAGGACAGATTAGAACGATCAAAGGCACGTCTAAACGAATGACCTTTGGATCAGCTCCTATTAAAGATGACGGGCCTTCGAACGAGGTGTTCGAGGCCGTCAAAGACGAAATTGCGGAGGCATCCTCAGTTGAGGTGCTTCGGCAAGGCTTTTAATCTGCCGAGGAGATAGCAAATCTGCCGAGGAGATGTCGTGATACATTTACTTTGCCAAAGTAAAGGAAGGAAAGATCCACAAAATAGTCACACCAGTTCCAGAAGAGAAATTGGTGGGACTGTTGTTCGTCGTCCACAATAGACGAGAGCGTCCTAGAAATGGACAAAAATACGGTTCCCTGCTCAAGGCTGCGATGCCTTAAGAGACAGTCCGTTCTTCGAAGTCCTGGGGAAACATCGCGATAAGAAGTGCCGAGCTGCCTACCAGCAGACAGGGGCATCAGGCACGAAAGAGAGACCTCGAGCCTGGCACCAAGTAATGTGTGACCAGGCAATGGCCGTTGCCGAAAGAACAAGTCGATTATATCGATGAGTTCTTCGACAAGCGAGTCAAGGCGTGACATGTGCGTGAGAGCAAATCGCCTCACTGTAGCCCGACCTTCTGTGTGCGCAAAGCCACAGGTGGATGGCGCGAGGTTCATGCTAACAATAAGCTGAACACGGCGACCATACCGGCGCAAACGCCAATCCCGGAGAAAAATGTTTCGTTGAACTCCATAGGAAAGTCAACTATCTTTTCCGCGTTGAATTTAAATGATGGCTACTATCAGGTACTCATTAGAGAGTCTGATGTAGCCAAAATAGCTGTAAGCACCCCAAGCGGTATGCTTTGGGAGTGGCTTGTGATACCACGATGCTGACGCATCACGTGAGCCGTAAGGTTTGAAAAACGCACCAGCGACATTCAACCGAGTGGTTGCTCACGTGATGCGTCACCACCGTGCCTACGCGCTCCATTACTTTGACGATGTATTCGTGCATAGTAGTGCCGCGGACGGACTGAGCACAAAAGAGTCGCACAAGCGTCATTTAGATGCTGTGTTGCAGACTTTGAAGGACACCCAATTGTACGTCAACTTGCAAAAGTGCGTCATAGGGGTCCCTGAGATACCTGTGCTGGGTTGCATCGTAGGGTATGCATGTCGAAGCGTTGTCATAATGAAGCAGCTGCGGCAACAATTTTTTTGAAATTTCTATCTGACCAATCGGTAGCAATGACTTCTGTAAAGGCCGCCGATGAGGATATTTGAGGGCATATGCTTCCTTAGGGGCATGACTTGCACCTTAAATCAGCATGGGCATGAGTCCCCCCACGAGAGGCAAGGAATCCCTTCCTCTCTTGACAAAGGTGCAACCGACTACGGCTCGTTTCTCGAACCGTTCACAGAAAGCATTTAGCTTGTCAAGCCAGGCCTCACGGCCTATGTTTTGTACATTCTGTACAAAGGCTGTCCAAGCCTGGAACAAAGATTTGACACCCTTTAGCCGTTTGCAAGTGTACCACCGATGCCGGTAAAAGGCATCGATGAAGAATTCCGTTTCATCCTCACCAGGCTTGTGAAGCCTGGATGAGTCCAATAACGGAATATGATATCGATAGTTGGTCATACCAGACCAACGAATGAGGTTATCATTCGAGGGCAACCAAGGCCTCTTTAAGGAGCGAACCGCAACGTATTGCGGTCCCTCTCCTGTTGGCTCATGTTAGTATTAGCAATAATTGGCCCTGGGGGCGATCCCTAGAATCACTCCTTTTCTAATGATGCAAACTAGCACCACCAGCAGCACTTTTCCTTTCGCAACGGCTTTGTTACTGGTGACGCATACTAACGTCACCAGAGTGGTCATCGCTCACGGAGTCATCGGATGATGACTCCTCACCAAAGAGGTTCGACGAGTCGAATAACCTCGTCATCACCCCTCTAGTTGTCACGTTAGAACCTGAAGGCTTAACGGACTCGGCCCCGGGTGATCCAGCGGCCTTTACAGTAGACACTGAGTCCGGCGATGCCGGTGACTTGGTCCACTCACCTACAGTCGGTGTAGCAGATGACTTGTCATCGTCACCTCCAATGGGAGTAGGTGACGTATTCCCCGCAGTAGACGTATTAGCGTCCATTGATAAATTTCATTACCAACAGCTGCACTGTACCGTGCAGCTGTCAGCTTTGCGGCCTCACGGGCCACGCGCACAGACTTATTAGTCGCCATGTTGATTTCGGTCAAAATCAATTTATGAAAATAAAATCGGAATTATTGTTAAAATCAACATACAAAAATTAAAGGGAAAGACATAATAGTATATCGTTTCACCCTACATCAGTCACTATGGTGACTGTTGGTTAAGTGGTGGTGAGTGTAACGGGGTCCCGTTACACAAGTATTATATCCTATAGGAGGAATAGGAAATAATATTTCCTATGAGAGGAAATAAATGAAGAAGTTTAAAATTATTATCTTTATTAATTTTGACTTCAATAGTTCCATTAATACCAAATTTGGTAATATTGATGCAATTAGACATTAGTTCTATTGATTGGTTGATTTAAGTTTAAATCAACCCCGCCAATCGGTTTAAGACACGATTGTGCGGTGCGCAAGAAGGTGCCATACCTTGTTACTTATTAATATAATAGGTTCAGTAGTAAGTAGAAGATCGTTTCGTAGGAATGTGAATAGATTAATACAGTCTTACCTTTTCTCTATTCTAAGGCCTTAGTCTAGACCTTTACTCTGAAGACCCTTAGCTTCTTAAGAAATCGTCCTCGGTACCTTTGTGTACGTGAAGCTTCGAGGCACCTATCCTACACTGTAATCAGTGTATGATTAACTAGTACTGGTCAGCACTAGTGAAATGTGCCTTGTTACACAAAAAAACCTTGGGAAAACGAGCGCTTCGTGAGCTCGTAAAAGAATTGTAAGCTATCAATCCCTTCGCGCTTCTCAGAAGAGATGCACGTCCTCCAGTGAGAGTCTCTAAGGGAGTACGCAATTCTAGGGGCATGGGCTTCACCCTAAAGCAGCAGGAGACGCGGGAAGTGCGACGTCTTTAGACGTGCTACATGTGAGTGCTTACTTACTCGCTTTCCTACCGAGCTTAAATATAGCCATGACGGAGGCTATGGACGTTTTCGTTTATTTAATCCAGAAAAGGAGATTTCCTTCCTCTTTGCCCTCATATGTGTTAACACTGACAGCAAGAGGGCGAGCCTTAGGCTCCGGATCAGGTACAGGATTGTACCGAGTTCCGCTAAGTGATCCTTTGCTGCCCGATAAGAGAGGATTCATATTAAGTCTTTAGGCCTTGCATCAAGAACATCTGGGCCTGGGAAAGGTTGTGATCTATGTGATCGAGCCCATACAAAGTTCTGAGCTTCTTATATGCTACTCGTTTCGCTTTGAAAGTTTGGGGAAGATATCCATGCCAGAAGAGGCTAAATTTAATTAATTATCAAGTGTAAATTGCCTGCGAGTGCTTCCAGGTGTAGCGAAGCTACTTCGCTCCTCTATACTTAAAGAGTCGCTTAGTTCTATAGTCTTAAGAAGTTTAACAACTTCGTAAGTCGTACAAGCTCGTATAACTTAATGAATCCTAGTTCAAGGGACCAATGGTTCGTAGACCTGAGCGATATCTATGCTTGCGAGTGTGTACATGCGGCTTTGTACTATCACAGATCATTGGCAAGCCTTAGTAACGCATTTGACGGTTTTAGATCAAACGGGGAACTGAACTATATTTAATATTACGACCTTACTCTAATTTCATTTAAATATAATTTTGGCCTCCAGATCTTTATCTGAGCAATTTTGTCATAAAACGGTGGGTTAAGACGAGAGAGATCAGATATTAATCTCCAAGATGTTCCATTCCTCGGACTATATTGATGAGG
This sequence comes from Bremia lactucae, assembly GCF_004359215.1. NCBI lineage: Eukaryota > Oomycota > Peronosporomycetes > Peronosporales > Peronosporaceae > Bremia > Bremia lactucae. Next base: position 988,246 of record NW_027152031.1, on the reverse strand, counting down.
AGTCATCTTGTAATGACTCCGATCTAAAGAGCCCCCGTACCGGGAATGCTAAAATGTACCACCAGGAACGAAGGATTGTAAAGATCACTTCAACAGAATGTTAGTCTGCAACTTAGCATTAACCAAAGGAACGGAGACCGCAATTCGTTGCGGTTCGCTCCCGAAAAGAGTCTTGGTTGCCTGCAAAGGGCAACTTGGTTCGTTGGTCTGCTATGACCAACGAACGGTATATGACCAACGAGCGGTATAAGATCCCGTCGTCACTCATCCAGACTTCACAGTTTGGTGACAACAAAAACGAATTCTTCATCGATGCGTTTTTGGCATCGATGTTACACTTGGACGCGTGCTAAGGATGCAACTCCTTTTAGTTTTACGCTTCGGGAGCATTCATACAGAATGTGCAAATCGTAGGCTGCGAGACCTAGTTTGACAAACTGGTTATGGCATGTGACAGGATTGAAAACAGGTACTTAGTTGGTGCACCCTATAAGTTGCACCGCTCGTCCAAGTAGGCAGGTTTACCTTGCCTCTCGTGGGGTGTGATTTGCCAAAACATCATCTGACTAGCATGTTTGTCCCATCTAATCAGATTTCTCGCACACGATCACGATATTTAGCGGCTCGTCAGGGTAGACCGATCCTAGGAGACTACGCCCAGGAGTTAAGAGCTCTTTTTGCCGCTATACATCAAGGCCGAGGGCAAGAAGTGGTTAAATTATTCGTTCATAATGGAAGACCTTAATGCGGGGGTTGCCCAAACGGAATTGTACCAATCTCATCCCGTTACTTTAGAAGCGGCAATTGCCATGGGGTTACGCGCTGAGTTCGACTTTAAGTCCTCTCGCGTTGGTACGCAGAAATATTGGAAAGCCCGTCGAGCGCATCAGATTTGTCTATTAGTAAGGAGAAGAAAAGCTGTGGAATAGCATTCAAACATCGTAGATGTTATATGCGAGAAAGCACTAAGCACTTGCGCCCGGCTTGTCCGTTGCGCAATTCGCGCAAAGCTCGAAGCATCAATCCCACCTTATACCAGAAAGCTGTACGGTGCGGGAAACGCCGAGTGGGGCCGGGCGGTCTACTGGGGAAGAACTAGGGTCGGTAAACCATTAGGAGGAGAGGATAAACAGGGCTTAGTTACAAAGACCTCTGTGCTTAATGGTATGGGACGTGAATGCAAGCCCGGCTTGTTTGTCACTAAGTCAACTTTAAGGCTTTGACAAGACATGGTGAATTTTCGGGTATCCTCTCCACTGGACGAGGATTTGATGCTTCTTCCTCACGGAGCGGTGGGCAAGCAAACTTTTAGCAAGGAAGCGTTGATTCCCATCCGCATCCAATCAGTGCAGGCGGCGCTCGATAGGAGTGGCGATTTTGCCCACATAATCGCTGCTGCCTTTCCCGCGATCGTTCAGTTGCAGGCATTAAGCGCTGCTGAACGACGCATTGGGGATTTCGAGGGTCAAGTCTTGCTACTGACCTCGGCTTCATGATGCTCGCGCGAAAAATCGTCAGGGTTACGAACGCTTGAAACTTCGGCTGGACATCTTTAAGAAGTTAATGCTGAGGAACCGTATTACGCGCGTGGTATCTCTCGCTCTCCGAGTCCGTTACGTTCTCATGGGAAGAGAAGGTCGGAGGCAAGTCTTTCGCCTTCCTCATTTCCCCCATCTGTTTAATACTGAACCCATGGTCGGTGTCACCAACAGTCTCCTTAGACTGATGGGAATATGTGACCTCATCTGGGTCCACATACCGTTTGAGACGACCCACGTAAAAGACGGGGTGCATCTTCATATATGGCGGGAGGGTGAGCCTATAATTTAGGTCTTTGACCTTCTCGACCACAGTAAATGGCCCAATGTAACGTAGCAATAATTTTAAGTACCCCCAGGTAGTACAAAAATTGCGATTTTAGGTAGAGTAACAGTACTTAACAGTACTTTATGTCGAACACTTAAGCATTCATTATTTTTGCGACCATTTCAGTCAGCATTCTTTTGTTTATCTTGTGCGCTTGCCGTTGCGCCACGGTCACGGACTTTTCGTGGGATGGCTAATCGCTCATCCACAAAGTGTTAAGCCTCGCTCAGGCTTTTAGCATTCAACTCGCCTATGACATCGCCGGAATCGTTCGTAGGACGTAGTTGTAAGCAACGAAACATCGCTATTGTGTGAGAGCACATGCATTCCTTGCCGTGACTACATACTGACCACTGCCAACCCGGCAGGGTCACTAAGGCAAGTTTCGTCGTTGAGATGATACCCTCGCGGGTCATCGTCATATTGACGAAGCTATGTCCCTCTTTCGCACCGAGCGTAGTGAGGGGCCCTCCCCCACTAAAACTCGGGCGCGCACAAACGAGACTGGCATCCGAGGATGGAGCAGTCCGTTTATAGAAAACGATGTCTCACCGTACTGGCGTGGACACTGTTATTTTTAGCGAGCTCCACAAAGTACAATTGCTTGCTCTAATCTTTGGGAGTTGCTATAGTGCGTAAGACATCCGCCACGATCCGATTGGCACGTTCTGTTTGGCCATCGGTCTGGGGATGATCTGCGGTCGACATGTGGAGCTTGCTACCTAGCAGCTCGAACACATGACGCCAAAACCCAGACGTAAAACGTGGACCCCGGTCCGATACTATGGACTCGGGCATCCCGTGTAGTCGGTAAACATGATCCAGGAACAAGAGAGCTGCCTCCTTGCCTGTGATCGATGTCTTACATGGTGCTAAATGCACCATCTTGCTCAGTCTGTCTACAAAGACGACTAGCCCTGTCCGACCCTTATGATCAGGCGGCATGCTAAACATGAAGTCCAGACTTACCGACATCCAACAATTCGTTGGAATCGGTAGCGGCTTTAATGGCGCACTGCTGGACGGTGCAGGCTTTACGTGCTGACACTGTTCGCAGAAGCTAATATAGTTGGCCACCTGTGGCCACCAAAATTCCTCTGACACGTTTAGAAATGTCTTTACACGGCCCAGATGACCACTCGGTGGTGCATCATGGAGCTCATGGAGGATCATCAGCTTGAGATCTGTGTCGTAAGGCACATTTATTCTCAAGGTGACAGCTGATACCATAACAGGCGATCGCTGAGGCTAAAGCAATTTAGCTTAGCCTTCAGGTAAGACGGAAGGGGTACCTTTCGTCCACCGAAGTGAATAAACAGCAGGCGACAATGTTCGTCAGGACTATAGCTCTCTTGTATGTCAGAGGCTAACGAGCTCGTTACGTGGTAGGCCTTAATGGCTGCCAATATTGATGGCTCAGATTGTCCTTTAGCACTAGACACACTTTTCTGGTGTCTTACCTCGAAATCTGATCTGGGCGACAACGCGTCAGCCAAGACATTCGACTTACTGGGCTTGTATTCAACTTTAAAATTAAATTCAGAGAAGAATGTAAGCCATCTTGCCAGTTTTAGCGAGAGGTGCGGTGAGTTATTGCGGTCCGCAATGATGCGTGATCCGTATAAACTACAAATGGTTCGGTGCGCAATAGGTGCACTCGAAACTTAACAAGAGCATACTATATTGCAAGTAACTCCGTGTCATTCACAGAGTTATTCAGTCCCGCGGCTTTTAAAAGCCGGGACTGATAAGAAATGACACGGTCAACGCCGCCGTCATCCTTTTGCAAGAGCGCGCTGCCAATTGCAAAATTGCTTGCATCGCAGACGACGCTAAAGAACTTATCCGCGTCTGGCAATGCCATGACCGGTGCCTCTACAAGAGATTGCTTCATTGATGTGAAAGCATCTTCTTGTTCTTTTAACCAAACTCATTCTGCGTCCTTTAAGGAGATCTGACAAGGGCTTTAGTCCGCTCTGCACAATTCTTGCTATACTTATGCAACTAATTAGCAAGCCCTAGGAATTGGCGCAAATCCTTCACATGTCGTGGGATTGGCCATTCTTTTACCGATTTTACCTTGTCTGTGTATGCTCGTACACCATGTGTACCCAAGATGCAGCCCAGCATAGGTATCTCGGGGACACCAACGACGCACTTTTGCAAGTGACGTACAATTGGGTGTTACCCAAAATCTGCAGCACAGCATCTAAATGACGGTTGTGTCACTCTAACTCACTCAGCCCGTCTTCTACCCTACTATGAACAAATACATCGTCATAGTAATGGGGCGCGTAGAGACCGTGCTGATGCAGCACGAGCCAACTCTCGGTTGAATGTCGCTGGTGCGTTCTTTCAAACATGGGGCATTACAAGCCACTCCCAAAGCATACAGCTTGGGGTGCTTACTGCAGTTTTGGCTACGTCGGACTCTCGCATGAGTACCTTATAGTAGCAATCCTTTAAATCCAACGCGGAAAAGATAATTGACGGAGTTTCACAAGACAGCTTTCCACGGGATTGGCGTTTGCGCCGGTATGGTCGCCGTGCTCAACTTATTTGTAAGCATGAACCACGCTTCATCCACCTGTGGCTTAGCGCACACGAAAGGTCGGACTGCAGTGGGAAGATTTACTGTCACGGACATGTCCCGCCTTGGCTCGTTTGTCGAAGAACTCATCGATATAATCGACTTGTTCTTTCGGCAACGGCCATTGCCTGGTCACACAATACTTGGTGCCAGGTTCCAAATCAATTTCGTGCTCGATGCCCCTATCTGCTGGTAGGTAACTCGGCACTTCTTCTGGGAACACATCGCGATGTTTCCACAGAACTTGAAGAACGCACTGTCTCTCAAAGCATCCCAACCTTCAGCAGCGAATCGTTTCTTTTTGTCCGTTTCTAGGACGCTCTCGTCCATTGTGGACGACGAGTAACAGTCCACCAAGTTCTCTTCTGGAACTGGTGTGATTATTTCGGAATCTTCCTTCCTTAATTTCGGCAATGAGCAGATCCCGCGACACTCTGGGAGTTTTACTATCTCCTCGGCAGATTTGAAGACATGCTGGAGCAACTCAACTGAGGATGCCTCCGCTATATTGTGATGGCCTCGAACACCTCGTTCAAAGGCTCGTCCTCTTTAATTGGTGCCGATCCAAAGGTCATTTATTACGTGTCTTTGATCGTCCTCATCTGTCTGGTACTCGTTCTTCGAGTCACCACGACACTTGACTGGGAAGCGGGTGCCGTTTCTCTCCTGATTAACGCATTTCTTACAACCGCACCAGACTCTAGGCACTGTGCCGGTTCATGCGACGCTCGACTTCCTGTCAGATCACCGTCTACTGCCACAGGCTTTGGCTCTGTTCAGAACATTCGGAACATGACTACTTGTCATCGTCCTTTTCACTACTCTAGTCTCCACGAGCTGGGTAGGAATTAGTGTCACCTGACATCCAGTCGGTACACTTTCAGCTACACCCGGCTTACGGTTCTGGGAAGAATTCTGTGACGTTTGACATCCCGTCAACGAACTCTCAACTGTGTTTTTACACGACATCAGTTGCAAAGGCCTCTCGCAGGAGCATATCCTTTTCAGTGTTCTGCGAAAAGTTAGCAACTGTGCGTGAACGCCAGTCTATCCATGGTTGGTGTCTTGCCAACCATGGCATGCCTAGGATGAGGTCGTATGGACGCTCCATACTTAGCACTGTAAACTTCTCTTTACAAGAGAAGTCACTAAAGCTGAAGGCGAGTTCTACCTGAACTCCCTCAGACTACACGAGCGCGCCGTTCGCTAAACGATCTGTCGCCTCTTCTCGCTTGCCATCCTGGTAAAGCGACTTAACACCGCCGGTCTCTGTTCTAGAGTCGCGAGTTTTACAGAATTTGTTTTGCACCCGAATCCACTAAGAGGGTCATCACATGGTCATAGTTCCGTACTCGAGCGCTATAGATCAGCAGGGTTGAGGTCCGAAATTTCGAGACCTCGGGGACTATGCTACCAATTTGTTCGACAACTCTGAACTTAGGGGAAGCTTCAGAGTCCGCGTCATTAGGGCATCCCGCCGCTACTGCGCTCCTGCATTTCCCGACCCCTCAGTGGTCGATGCAGAACTCATGCGTCTCGCATGCTAATTCTTGCCATCGCCCTTTGGGGAGGGATTCCTCTTGCTGGGTGTCTTCGCACCAGCAGGGACCTGATCGACAAACTCGATCGCTACCTCCATGTATTGGATAGAACCTTGAACACGAGCGCGGTAAATGTCACTCGTTGGAGCAGACGGTGCAAGCTCACTATATCGATGGTTGGAAAATCGTTCAAAGAGTGCGTACACAGTGTTGGAGTACGAACGGAAATATCACGCTCTTCGTGATGAGCTATCGTCAGCTCTTCGTGATGAGCTATCGTCAGCCCTTTGTGATGAGCTGTCGTCAGCTCTTCGTGATGAGTTATCGTCAGCTCATCGCGGTTTCGAGGGTCTTCGGACCCGACATGAGAATCTCCAGATTCAGCATGAGAATCTGGTTCGTGACCACAAAAATCTTTTAGGGATTCTTGAAAAGGGTGGTCAGATCCGTCCCCGGAAGAAACCGCGTACTGCACGCTTAGGTAAGTGTACCGTAGAGTAGTAGTACTAGGTCATTAATTCTAAATAGAAGAACATAAGCTCTCCTTGTTTGTCTGCGTTCCATTTTTGACGGCCCACTGCGTTAGTAATGGAATCCTGTACTTAACGAATTACTGATTTTCTAGCCAGCAGAAATTCCTCTGTTGACTTATTTGTTTTGTTTTTTCCAGTGCGCTTTGTGCGCACTGCCTCTCATTTTCGATGGCGATTGCTTCGATATCGACCTCACTCGCGTGGTTGGTAACTTCGACGCGTGGTGAGCATGAACCAGAAATGGTTTTGCTCGTGCGAGTTCACCCCCCCTTTAACTAAAAGGTACCTCTAATTGGTGGGTATGCGTGGTGTAGGCCATTCACGAAGAACATTTTATGCGTTGTAGACGCATGTACCGAATTGTTGATGGCGAATTCGACCATCGGTAATAACTCGCTCCAATTCGTATACGATAACCTCGAAGTATCTCTTCGAGGACGCGATTTATGCGTTCCGTCTGAACATCTGTCTCCGGATGATCAGAAGTTGACATAGTACGCCGCGTTCCGAGAGATCGGAACACGGATTACTAAAACTCCGCCGTAAACCGTGGATCTCTATCCGAGACCAGTTCACGGGTAAACCGTGGAGTTTGAATACCGTGTCGATAAAGACACGGACACAGCTCGGAGCCGTAATTGACTCTGGTACTGCAACAACATGTACCATCTCGCTGAATCTGTCTACCAAAACAAAGATTCCATTGTTTTTGTGTTCGTTTCCGGGAAATCCGAAGACGAAGTTCATAGATACGGACTGCCAACATTCTGCCGGAAGTGGTAGAGGTTGGAGAGGTGCACGAGATGAAGGGCTAGGCTTCATCCGTTGACATACCTCGCAAGCTCGAATGTACTTGCGCAAGAACTAATACTGGCTGGGCCAGTAGAGGTCGCGACTTACTGTGAGATAAGTTTCTCTCACGTCCACGATGCCCACTTGCCGGTGCATCGTGACACTGACGTGAAGCACTAGCGCAAATTATTGTGAGCATGGACGAACGACACGTGGAGTGTCGCCTGCAACGGCTGTGTAGTACAGTAAGCCGTTGCGTGTTGTGTATCGATCGGATGAAGATCGATATAAAGCCGGTAAATCTTTAAAAAAAGATTTATCGGATGAATTCATTAAATGATCCATCAAACATAGAAGGTCATTATCTTCTGTGTAGGCTTTCTTTATGTCATCAACTAAGGTTGATGACGGAACACTCGTAGTGAGTGTTGCAACAGTGGGATTATTTTCACTATTGGATTGCACTGCTGACTCAAAATCGGGTCGGCGTGATAACGCATCAGCGACAGCATTCAGTCGTCCTGGTTTATATTCCTAGGAAAAATTATACTCCGCGAAGAAAGACAGCCACCTCGCCATTCTTTGCGAGAGGCGTGGGCTGTCTACGGCCGTGCGTAATGACGCCTGGTCCGTATATACGATGAACGGTCTATCTCCGAGGAGATAGACCTTAAATTTAGTCAGTGCATATTTCATGGCAAGGCGTTTCTTCTCATGCACTCGGTTATTGCGTTCAGCTGGTTGCAGCTGACGCGATTGGTAACTGACGACGCGCTCTGCGCCGTCTGTATAACGCAGAGCCGATTGCAAAATCGCTGGCGTCACAGACCGCATGGAATGATCTGTTTTGATCTGCAATCGCCAAGATGGGCGATTGCATCAAGCTTTGCTTGATACCTTTAAAGGAACGCAGACTTTAAGCGTTCCATAACCATTTCTCGTCTTTTATCAAGAGACGAGAGAGATGAACTTTCATCTCGGCATAATTGCGTGAGTACTTGTGCGAGTACGCCGCTAGCCCAAAGAACTTTCTAAGTCGGTTCACATCGACTGGAACTGGCCAGTCGGTAATTGCCTTGATCTTTTCGGGATCAGGGCGCAAGCCGTGTTTTCCGACGATGCACCCAAGAAATAGTATTCCGCTTGCCGCGAATATACGCTTCTTGAGATTTGCGTACAATGTATGCTTCGTATAAGTGTACGAGCCTGACGAACGTGAGTTTTATGAATTTCCACGTCCGTCTTTCCGTCCATGGCCCGGCTATGGTCGAATTCATCGTCAAAATAACTCGGTGCGAATTTTTGCACCGGTCTCAACAGATTCGTTACGCATCTGTTGAAAGTTGCAGGGGCGTTACTAGGCCCCTGTGGAATTACTAGCCACTCCCAGAGCATCCTACTGGAGTGCTCACGGCTGTGTACGGGATGTCCCCGCTCATGCATAAGGATCTGATTAATCCATCCATCAGATCCATAGACGAAAAGATGGTACTCTTAGACATACCATCTATGATTACGTCTTTTCTAGGTACCGGCGTTTAAGCCGGCACCGTTGCAGCATTCATTTATTGAATGCGTGCACTACCCACCACCCTCCTGTGACTTCGCTCACAGAAGGTCCAAAAGCTATGTGGGGAGGTTGGCTCCCTTACATGGCCCGCTTTTGAACGATCGATAAAGAATTTATCGATCGCAAGTACTTGGTCACGAGGCAGTGGCCACTGCTTCATGACACAGTACTTCGAGCCCAAATTGAGCTCGATCTCATGTCGAGTGCCTATATCCTTAGGCAACTCATACGGAACTGCTTCATGGAATTCATCCCTGTATTCAATAATATCCTTGTTTAAAAGATTTGTCTTAAGTACTCCCAGTGATTGCGCTATCACTGTCTGGTCCTCTACGGTCGGCTCTTTACTCGACCTAGGATTATCTTTTGGACAACCGGTATCTTCCCGAATGTCGCCCGCTAGGCGTGCATTCATGTCTCCATCCACTCGACTTATTCGAGTGGTGGACCTTCGCCGCTGCCTGGGTATTTGCACAGCCGCCGGCAATTGACTCTACAGTGTGATTAGTAATCGCACTGTAATCTTGTGCAGTCGTACTAACGACCGTACCACAATTGAGGCAATCGCACTCACTCGTTGTACATCGACACACTTGTGGACGCTCCAAGACGTTCATCAGATGACAGGCATCTTATTGATCGATGCGGCCAGCTGATTCGTGGGCTCATATTTTCTGAGCCAAGGTAAACCTAGGATGACATCAAATTTGTCATCTAAATCCAGTACGACGAAATCATCATCGTACTGTAAATCTCTTAACGTGTAGTGAAATTTCACTACGCGTTTCATTACTGATATCGATGCGCCTGTCGCTAGACGCACCGTCATCCTCGTTGAATGGATGTCGCGCTCAACATGTTTGAGCCTATGATTCTTTAGCGACTGGCGACGAATAAAGTTATTCAACGCCCCAAAGTCCACTTGGGCTCTATGTGACAATCTTTTGTCACTTTAAATTCAAGGTGATGAGGGATACGGGAGCAGAGGGATACCTCATCGCCAGGTGCAGAGACATATAATGATTGTGTGTCTGGGGCAAACTTTAGTCAAGAGATTTGCAATTTCTCTAGAGGTTGCTAGATCAGTAGGGCCGGGCGCTTCTACCGACCCCGATAGTTTTTTGGCGGTCCGCCTCGCTGTTGCGTTTTCGCAACAACGTCGGACCCTCGACCGTTGCTTTTTTTGGCATTCGGTCCATAAGTACGTACCCCTCGGTACTGGGCGTAGGGCCTTACACTCATGAGCGTAGTGACCTCACTTTTGCAGCGATTGCATCTCTGCAATCGCTTATTGGTCAAAAAGCGAGGTCTCTCGCTTCCGACATAAGAGAGGTCCATAGATTTTGGACCTCCAAGCTCGTGTCGTCTTGGGGGACGATTCGATGACGAGCTCATACCCTTTTACCCATATTTTTACACAAATTTATTTAAGGTATTATGCTTGTCTCAAGCTAAAGTCCTCCTGTTCCGCAACGGATTGCTTCCTCAAGCGTATCCAGTTCCAAGTGGAACAGGTGGGTCTTTACGGGACCATCCATAAGACCTTGCAAGAACATTGTAATCAATGTGTGTTCATGAACTGGGTTGCTCGTGATACAACTCGCTGAGAGTCGTATGTGCTGGACATAAGCGAGAACATCACGCTTGCTTGCTTGAGTTTTAGAAGTTGATCGAGCTTCGAACTCAGCCTTGGGCAGTTCAAACATCTGTTTGAGCCGAGCATTAAAAACTCTAGCGACTTAAAGACAGGTGGGTCGCGCAACTTAAGGCCCTCGCGCTCAAGTTTTGGCTCGACCTGCCAAATTTGACGGAGCAAATGCGACTTGCATTTGCTCGTCGACGATGTGACGAGCCCTTATGGCATCGTCCAACTCGACAAGCCATCTTAAGAGAGAGTCTTCTTCGACTCCCTATACTTAGAGATGTCAATCTTTAAGGGTTTTGGGACGATGCGTGTGCGTCATCCCAGGTACAGGGTTCTGTACCTATTGTAACCTCAACAGTTCTGCCTGTTGAGAGCATTGCTGATTAAGCAAGGCTGCTTTCTCCTTCGCCTCGTCAACTTCATGTTGTATGAGCTTGGTGATGGCTGAATGGAGGGCATCTCTATTCAAACCGGACAGCATGACCAAGATGGCATCGTGCCCTACGGTCGAACTCATTCGTTCGACTGATACCTTCCTATGTCACTTAGAAAGGATTAGCTATCACGCGAAACGTGACGCGTATTTCTATTATCATCTAACATGTCCATGCTAGATGATGGAACTGTGGTCCATGGACGGACTACCTCAGTGCGAGCGGTGCCTCACGTCACTTCACGTACACAAGTACGTGCAGAGTAGGACTTTCATTAAATGTAACGGGCTAAAATTGCCCTAATATATACAATCTGCGTTAAGTACACTTGGTGTACTTAAGAGGATGGTCAATTACTTAATAAAAGTAATTAGACCCACCACTCGGGTGTGGTTCACATTTGTGACCAACCCTTGTGTATGTGATGGACATAGGGGCATTCACATTAGACAGGGATGACGCTTAGCGTCATTCGTGATGACAGCTAGTGTCATCCGTTACGCGAGGTATCTAGAAAGATGCGCTCGTAATACATATTAGTGTTACCTACAGAGATGACGTTTTATTATTAGTAAGAAAATGTATTTTTTTTTAATGCGGTTAAATATAAATCAGTCTGAAAACTACTTCCCACTTGGTAAGTGCGCACGAGAAGCCGCATTACCGCTCCCGTGAAGACACTTTACATTAGAGTACTTGATGCATTGGGTAAGGTCGCTTAGGCGCCCACCACATCTACCTCACTGCACGATCGAGAAGACGGTCTAACCGCTTCCTCGCTGTGCTAGGGTGTGTGTCCAAGCAAAGCGTGGCCGCATTACGACGTGCCCGCTTTCACTTGGTAGCACTTGAAATCCTTCCCACGACCCGCATCTCGGCGTGCGTACGTGAGGATGAGCCTCAACATCGATTAGTCTCGTTTCCCCCACCTCTCCGAACATTATCGGAGGTGGCATGGCACTTGGCGCAGGACTTGGTAAAAATCCCCAGCTAGGCTCTTAAGCAGTCCTCCTGAGCAACATGTTGCTCAGTTGGAGCAGTTTGAGGCATTCGTGCTCATACAGCGGAGACACACGTCCGAGGCACAGAGTCATGCTGCGGCGTAGTCCGTCACACAGACTCAGGATGAGCTGAGGCATGAGCTGGCTCGGAGCGAGGCTCTCAACAGGACTGTTGAGATGCTCTATGCCCGGCCGCATCAGCCGAGGCCCTTCCGGATGGACCCGCTCAAGTTCGATGGAACCGCAGCGCACACGATTGCCCACTGGCTGTTAGCCGTTGAGCAATGCGGTGTCGCGCAGCTCATCGAGGACGACAGCCGGGTGGTTTCCATGGGGTTGAGCAATGCAGACGTTGTCTGCTATAAATGCGGTAAGCGCGGCCATATGATGGCTCGCTGCTATGCCAGGGTCCTGGCCGGGGAAAGACGCCCAGCAAGAGGACTCCCTTCCCAAAGGGCGATGGCAAGAACCAGCGTGCAAGATGCATGAGTTCTGTATCGACCACTGAGGGGTCGGGAAATGCAGGAGCGCAGTAGGGGCGGGATGCCGTACTGACGCGGGCTCTGAAGCTACCCCTAAGTTCAGAGTCGTCGAACAAATGGGTAGCATAGCCCTGAGGTCTCGAAATTTCGGACCTCAACCATGCTGGTCTATAGCGCTCAAGTACGAGGGTATGACCAGGTTATGACCCTCCTTGTGGATTCGGGTGCATCACAAAATTTTGTAAAACTCGCGGCTCTAAGAAAGAGCCGGCAATGTTTGAGTCGCTTTGCCTGGATGGCAAGCGAGAAGAGGCGACCGTTCGTTTAGCGAACAGTGCGCTCATTAAGTCTGAGGGAGTTCAGGTAAAACTCGCCTTCAGCTTTTGTGATTTCTCTTGTAAAGAGAAGTTCACAGTGCTAGGCATGGGGAGTCTGTATGAGCTCATCCTAGGCATGCCATGGTTGGCAAAGTACCAACCATGAATAGACTGGCGTACGAGCACTGTTGCGAACTCTACGCAGGACAGCGGAAAGGATGTGCTCGACGTATACGTAGACGTATGCAACTGATGTCGTATCGAACGCAGTTGAGGGTGCGTTGACGGGATGTGAAACGTCACCAGTTCCTACCCATCTCGTGGAGACTGGGGTAGTGAAAAGTTCGATACCATGTAGTCATGCGGCCGAATGTCTGCACAGAGCCGAGAGCCTGTGGCTGTAGACGGCGAGCTGACAAGAAGTCAAGCGTCGCATAAATCGGCACAGTGCCTGGAGCCTGGTGCGGTTGGAAGGTGTGCGTTAGCCAGGAGGAACGGCACCCGGTTCATTCAAAGGTCGTGGTGACTCGAAGAACGAGTACAGGACAGATTAGAACGATCAAAGGCACGTCTAAACGAATGACCTTTGGATCAGCTCCTATTAAAGATGACGGGCCTTCGAACGAGGTGTTCGAGGCCGTCAAAGACGAAATTGCGGAGGCATCCTCAGTTGAGGTGCTTCGGCAAGGCTTTTAATCTGCCGAGGAGATAGCAAATCTGCCGAGGAGATGTCGTGATACATTTACTTTGCCAAAGTAAAGGAAGGAAAGATCCACAAAATAGTCACACCAGTTCCAGAAGAGAAATTGGTGGGACTGTTGTTCGTCGTCCACAATAGACGAGAGCGTCCTAGAAATGGACAAAAATACGGTTCCCTGCTCAAGGCTGCGATGCCTTAAGAGACAGTCCGTTCTTCGAAGTCCTGGGGAAACATCGCGATAAGAAGTGCCGAGCTGCCTACCAGCAGACAGGGGCATCAGGCACGAAAGAGAGACCTCGAGCCTGGCACCAAGTAATGTGTGACCAGGCAATGGCCGTTGCCGAAAGAACAAGTCGATTATATCGATGAGTTCTTCGACAAGCGAGTCAAGGCGTGACATGTGCGTGAGAGCAAATCGCCTCACTGTAGCCCGACCTTCTGTGTGCGCAAAGCCACAGGTGGATGGCGCGAGGTTCATGCTAACAATAAGCTGAACACGGCGACCATACCGGCGCAAACGCCAATCCCGGAGAAAAATGTTTCGTTGAACTCCATAGGAAAGTCAACTATCTTTTCCGCGTTGAATTTAAATGATGGCTACTATCAGGTACTCATTAGAGAGTCTGATGTAGCCAAAATAGCTGTAAGCACCCCAAGCGGTATGCTTTGGGAGTGGCTTGTGATACCACGATGCTGACGCATCACGTGAGCCGTAAGGTTTGAAAAACGCACCAGCGACATTCAACCGAGTGGTTGCTCACGTGATGCGTCACCACCGTGCCTACGCGCTCCATTACTTTGACGATGTATTCGTGCATAGTAGTGCCGCGGACGGACTGAGCACAAAAGAGTCGCACAAGCGTCATTTAGATGCTGTGTTGCAGACTTTGAAGGACACCCAATTGTACGTCAACTTGCAAAAGTGCGTCATAGGGGTCCCTGAGATACCTGTGCTGGGTTGCATCGTAGGGTATGCATGTCGAAGCGTTGTCATAATGAAGCAGCTGCGGCAACAATTTTTTTGAAATTTCTATCTGACCAATCGGTAGCAATGACTTCTGTAAAGGCCGCCGATGAGGATATTTGAGGGCATATGCTTCCTTAGGGGCATGACTTGCACCTTAAATCAGCATGGGCATGAGTCCCCCCACGAGAGGCAAGGAATCCCTTCCTCTCTTGACAAAGGTGCAACCGACTACGGCTCGTTTCTCGAACCGTTCACAGAAAGCATTTAGCTTGTCAAGCCAGGCCTCACGGCCTATGTTTTGTACATTCTGTACAAAGGCTGTCCAAGCCTGGAACAAAGATTTGACACCCTTTAGCCGTTTGCAAGTGTACCACCGATGCCGGTAAAAGGCATCGATGAAGAATTCCGTTTCATCCTCACCAGGCTTGTGAAGCCTGGATGAGTCCAATAACGGAATATGATATCGATAGTTGGTCATACCAGACCAACGAATGAGGTTATCATTCGAGGGCAACCAAGGCCTCTTTAAGGAGCGAACCGCAACGTATTGCGGTCCCTCTCCTGTTGGCTCATGTTAGTATTAGCAATAATTGGCCCTGGGGGCGATCCCTAGAATCACTCCTTTTCTAATGATGCAAACTAGCACCACCAGCAGCACTTTTCCTTTCGCAACGGCTTTGTTACTGGTGACGCATACTAACGTCACCAGAGCGGTCATCGCCCACGGAGTCATCTGATGATGACTCCCCACTAAAGAGGTCCGACGAGTCGATCGACCTCGTCATTACCTCTCTGATCGTCACGTTAAAACCCAAAGGTTTGACAGACTCGGCCTCGGATGATCCGGAAGACGCTCATCTCTTACGAGATGCGTCAAGGGATTGAGAACCTCCAATCCCTTTAAGGGCGGCGGAAGCGCTCGTTTTCCGATGGACCTTCTGTCGAGGAGGAGGAGTCTCGTCGTACTGCAAGACGAGACCTGGAACGTCGAACATCATTGGGAACGAGGTGCCCAACTATCATGCGAGGGTGGATACCCTTGCAAACGAACGAGATAACTCGTTTGAACCTCCTTTACCTCACGGTGGTTCGAGAAGCTTCCAGCAAGAAAGAGCTTCTCACCACTCGAATCCGTCATAGGATGTGGAGGGGGGGGAATCGGGTTCGCCTAGTTTGACAAACCCGAATCAATATCGTGATTGGATCACACCTTTTATTTTATAGGAAAGATATTGATCACGAGCGATCCCGTCGCCGCGAGTTAGTGGTTACGGTCGATACTATTTCTCGTGACCAGTTGAAAACTTGTGCGCAGATTGCTACCGAACAACTGGCGAACGAAAAGACACATCAGTCCCTTCAAAACGAGCTGGTTGACAGTTCATCAGAAGATCTCTTCCTTGGAAGAAAAGTGCATCGTCTGGTGCAAGAGAATCAGACCCTGTTCCGAGACAATAATTCTTTGGCTCGGAATTATCAGGCTTTGACTGATGCTTTTGACCGTTCCGGTGTAATTCGGAATCGGAGAAGCCTCGTACTGATGGTACGGGCGGACACGCCCAACATAAAACGTAGGATGCGTACGCATTTACGAGGCAGATCGATCGTGTACCCATTGTCTTATTGATGTAGTACACAAAACGGGCCGATATACCTGAGCAGTAATTTATTACTGCCTACATTCGTCACTAAATTCGTCACTACATGTTTTCGTAGGTTAGCCGTAGACAGTAGTACTAGGTCATTATTTTAAAATAAAGGAATGTTTGCTCTTCCACTTTTGTCAGAGTTCCGTTTCTGTCGGTCCACCGGATCAGCAATGGAATCCTGAACGCCTTCTTCTTTAGCCTACAGGAAATCACCTGCTGACTCGGTTTATTTTTGTTTTCAGTGCAACCGGCTCGCACTGCGCAGATATTATTCTCTTCATTATTAAAAGTAATATCGCTCTCATTAATAGTATTGTTTTCGATGGTGACGCTTTCTGCATCGTTGTCTGAGTCAGTAATAGCATTATTGTTATTACTGAGTTTGTCCACTTATATATCTTAATGAATCAACATTGGTTTCCTTCGCATTGACCTTAGGGCTAATGCGTGATGAGCAAGAACTAGAAGGTTCTCTGCTCGAGCGAGTCCCTCCCCCTTAAATAAGAGTTACTCTCAAACAAAGTAGGTGTATGTTAGTGGCGTAAGCCATTCACAAAAAATGGTGTATGCTTTGTAGAAGCACGCACTAAACTGTTGATGGCAAATTCTTCCATCGGCAAGAACTCGCTCCAACTCTTAAAAGAGTGGACGTATCCGCGAGGATCTCTTCGAGAATACGATTTGCACGCTCCGTCTGACCATCTGTTTCAGGATGATCAGAAGTTGACATTTTCAACTGTGTTCCGAGAGATTTGGACACTGTTTGCCGAAATTCCGCCGTAAATATAGGGTCTCGATCTGAGACCAATTCACGGGGAACCCATGGAGTCGAAACATCGTATCGACAAAGACACGAGCACAGCCTTTGCCTGTGGTTGACTCCGGTATTGCAGCAATATGTAACACCTTGCTAAAACGATCAACAAAACAAGAATACCATTGTTTTTATGTTCGTCATCGGGAAATACGAAGACGATACAGACTGCCAACACTCTGCCGAAACAGGCAGAGTTTGTGAAGGAGCACGGGATGAAGCACTGGGCTCTCCCAGTTGACAAACTTCGCAAGCACGTATGTACTTGCAGACAAATTCATACTGGCGTGGCCAGCAGAAGTCGCAAGTTATCGTAAGATAAGTCTTCTCACGTCCACAATGACCACGTATTGGTGCATCGTCGTACTTATAAATGATGCTTAATCGCAAATCATTATGGGAAGGGATATCGACCCGAGATGTGTCGCCAGCAATGGCTATATTTTACAATAAACCATTGCGCGTTGTATATCGATCTGTTGAGGATCGATACAATTTTGACAATCCCTTTAAGGATTGTCGGATGGATTTCTCAGGCAAATCATCAACATTTTGGAGCCTTATCTTCTTGACAAGTTCTTCTAACGTCATCAAGTAATGTTCACGACGGAACACTTATTGTTGCAACAGTGGCCTTATGCTCACTGTTGATTTGCGCAGCCGGCTCAAAATCGAGCCGGCGTGGTAACGCAACAGCGACGACGTTAAGTCGTCCTGGTTTATACTCCGCGGAAAAGTTATACTCCGTAAAAAATGACGACCATCTCGCCATTCCTTGCGAGAGGTGTGGACTGTTTACGGCCGTGCGTAAAGACGCATGATCCGCATATACAATGAACGGTCTATCTCCCAAGCGATGGACCCTAAGCTTAGCCAGTGCGTATTTTATGGAAAGGTGTTCCTTTTCATGCACTGGATAGTTGCGTTCAGTTGGTTGAAGCTGACGCGATTGATAACAGACGACGCGCTCTGCGCAGTCTGTGTCATATTGAATCAACGCACAGCCGATTGCGAAATCGCTGGCGTCACAGACCACATGAATAGGTCGGTCTTGGTCCGCAATCGCCAGAATTGGCGACTGCATCAAGCTTTGCTTGATACTTTAAATGAACGCTGACAATCAGTGTTCCATGACCTCCAAGCAAGTTTAAATCGCCTGTTTATAAGAGACAGTGCGAAAGCCTAGATCGACAGGGGATCGATCGTAGACGATCTCGCTGTGGTAGGCAGTTGGGGAGGATACTCCCCAAAAACTATCTGTGGGAATAAGTCCCCGGAAACCTGTGATCAAGGGTTCCCAGATACTTTTGGAAATAAGCTCCAAAGAAGAAACTGAGGCAATTAATGTCTTAGTAAATAATAGATCAAGTGTAGGCGCTTATACACTGGTGTATAAGCGCCTACGCTTGATCCATTGTTTATCTTCACAAGTAAACTTCGAAAATTACTCAATTCCCAACGCTAGAACCGAAACGGTTCTTGCGTGATCTGCGTATTGACAAAGTCAAGCAGATCTGCTTACTTGTCACAGATGAAAACTACGTGGCCGATGTTCGGTCGGCAATAGTATTTCTGAGAGCGAACGGGTTCTCAGCAGCTCAACGATGGACGTAAATGTCCTCTATGAGAAGACTCGGATGGAACGTTTAAGTTCCAATCCTGGGAGTCTTTGAAGACAAATCCTTTATATAACAATTTAAAGGAATATAAGGATGGCTTCCCTGAATCAAAACCGTGCGAGTTGCCGAAGTATAAAGGCACTCGACACGAAATCGACCTTAACCCAGGTTCAAAATACTGTTTCATGAATGGTCATTTCGGCATAATTGCGTGAGTACTTGTGCAGGTACGCCGCAAAGCCGAGGAACTTTTTAAGTCCCTTTACATCGATTGGAACAGGCCTATCAGTGATCGCCTTGATATTTTCTGGTTCCGGGCGTACACCGTGTTTACCCACGATGCACCCAAGAAGTGGTACTTCCCTTGCAGCGACTATACACTTCTTGAGATTTGCATACAAATCGTGCTAACGCATAAGTGTAAGAACCTTTCGGACGTGGGTACGATGTACTTTAACGTCCTACTTTCCATTCATGGCTCTGCTATGAACGATCACGTCATCAATATAACTCGGTGCGAAATCCCGCGCTGATCTGAACAGATTGGTTACACATCTGTTAAATGTCGCAGGGGCATTACTAAGACCCTGTGGCATAACTAGCCATTCCCATAGCATACCGCTTGGGGGTGCTTACTGCTGTGAACAGGATACCTTGTTCACACATAAAGCTCTGATAGAGTCCATCCATTGGATCCATTGACGAAAAGATTGTACTCTTTGACATACCATCAATGATTACGTATTTTCGTAGTATGGCGGTTTCGTTGCAGCGTTCATTTTATTAAATGCATGCACAATTCGCCATCCCCCTGTTGCTTTACGCACACAGAAGGTCGGAGAGCTATGTGGGGAAGTTGGTTCCTTCACATGGCCCGCTGCTAAGTGATCGGCAAAGAATTTGTCGACCCCATTACTTGTCCACGAGAGGCAATGGCCATTGCTTCATGACACGTAACTGATTCAGGGAAGACATCCTTAAATTCTTTAAAATCCTTATATAAAGGATTTGTCTTCAAAGACCCCCAGGATTGGGACCTAAACGTTCAATCCGAGTCTTGTCATCGAGAACACTTTCGTCCATCGATGAGCTGTTGGGAATCCATTCGTTTTCAGGAAATGCTATTGCCGACCGAAACATCGGCCACTTAGTTGTCATCTGTGACAAGTACGCAGATCTGCTTGACTATGCCACTATGCAGATCACGCAAGAACCGTTTCGGTTCAAGCGTTGGCAATTGAGTTATGCCCGAAGTTAACTTCGGAGGCGCTATTAGATTAAGTGTATAGTAGCCTACACTTGATCCATTGTCTGCTAAGACATTTATCGTCTCATTTTCCACTTTGAAACTTATTAACAAAAGTACATGAAAACCTTTGACCACAGGTTTCCGGGGACTTATTCCCACAGACAGTTTTTGGGGAGTTTCCTTCCCAACTGCTTCTAACTGTGGTTGCGCTACCACAGCGAGATTCTCTACAATCGACCCTCCAGTCGATCTAGGACTTTCGCACTGTCTCTTATAGACGGGCGTTTTAAATTTTCTTGGATATTGCTTGTCAAGCAAGCATCCTTGATTCGTACCACACAACTTATTCGAGTGGTCGAACTTCGACGCTGCCTGTGCTTGTTCACAGCCGTCGAGATCTAACTCCACAGTGTGTTGGGTATTCACACTGAGGTCTTGTAGTCATGCAAGCGACCGATCACAAGTGAGGCCATCGCACTCACTCGTAGGACATCCATACGCTTGTGGACGCTAGACGCTTGTGGACGCTAGACGTTTCAAGACGTTCATCATTGGCCAACTGATGAACAAGAGACAGGCATCGTCACGGCTTCATGGTGCCAATTTATACATGGCTAGTACTTTCTGAGCCCAAGGATGACATCAAATTTGTCATCTAAATCTAGTACGATGAAGTCATCCTCGTACTGTTTACTATTTAACGTGCATCGGATACCAACTACACGTTTCATTACTGTTAAAGATGCGCCTGTTGCTAGGGGCACTGTCATCCTCGTTAGAGGGATATCGCGCTCAATAAAATTGAGCCTGCGATCTTCTAGCGATTGGTTTCGAATGAAATCGTTCGACACCCCACAATCGACTAGAAACTTTAGTGGCAATTTGTTTGATACTGTAGTTTTCAAGGTGATGAGGTTAATCTAATCACCTGGGGCAGTTACACACAATGTTTTATAAGGAGCAACTTATGCTAAAAAGCCTGCAAATCCTTTTGACGTTGCTGGATCTGTAGGGCGCTCCGAACCTACTGACCCCGACCGTTTTCGACGATCCGCCTCGCCGTTGCGATTTCGCAACAGCGTCGGATCCGCGACCTCCGCTGTTCCTAGCGAGAGTTCGGCTTCGCTCAGAGTTTCTAGGCACTGGCCGTGGGGCACTACACTCATAGGCGTAGTGGCCCGTCTTTTGACAACGATTTCATTTTGTAATCGTTTGTAACATGCAGTGCGAGGTTTCTCGCTTTCTACAAGCGGAGAGGTCCATGGGTTCTGGACCTCCGTTTTCTTGTCGTCTCTGTAGACGATAAGCACCATTCTTCCTGAGCTTGCTTATTCTTGGTCTGCTTGCCCTGAGCACAGGCCAGACAATTAGCACGCTTCTCATCAGTTAGAGAAATCCCAGAAGTCGGGTCCTCAGCCATCTTGAGTATGGTGTCGTAGTTCAGCCCTTCAATAAATATAGCAATAAAATATTGATTAATGTGGGGCGATTTTCCTTGATTAAATGTTTGACATCTTATTGGGCAACCAATGTTTACTACTGTTCGTATTTTAGCAAAAATAAGACGAAAGACTAGTAAACATTAGTCGCCCGCTTCGATGTGAGAATACAATGATCGCTACGATAACATACGTGAAGCAGAGCGAGAGAAGGTCAGCCTGATCTATTTATCCATTATGGGGTGCAAGATGTCTCTTATATCCGTAGCCTAGTTATCAACGCCTGTTCACGTGCGAGTCCAGTGGTTGTAGTGGCTTGACACGTGAGGTGACGGCTCTCGTTCAAGCTTGCTCGAACATAACAGCAAGCTTGCACCTTTAATCATCGTTTCAGAGCGTCGGAATTCTCGTTTTCCAACAGCGCGGAGTTGCCGCATGCCTATCTCCCAGATTCCTGAACGCTGCTTGCGATAGTTACGCTCTCGTATTTAAACGTGACCCTATTTCGTTGGATCCACAACTAGTAATGCGCTTAGAATAGGCCACATCCTCTTCCATACGGCGGCGTACTCGTTCGTTTCGTCGGGATGGTCCCGGTAAGCTGTTCGGTGACCACACTGGATAACTCCGGCGCCTGTCGGCTGTCGCAAGAGAGCGGTACCTGTCCAGTGGCAAATGAGCTTTTGCCAGCAAGCTTCAGCACACGGACAGGACCAAAAGATGTGTTCTGTTGTTTCCTTACCTCATCGCAGCAGTGAAGCTTTCGACAACTTGAATTGAGCGCTCGCCAAGTATGGTAAAGATTCGACTGTTTTGTCGTGACGCGATAACTGACCCAGACCTGGTAATCTTTGAGCTCCTAGCCGTGCGCCCACAATGTGGCCGGTGTCTGCTGTAACGCGGTGGATAGCCAATCGCTACTCCGCGCTGCTGCTTTAAGCTTCTCCAAATATGGCGTTAGTGCGCCCTCCTCCTTTATAAACTGCGGGAACGGTTGTTTCTTTAATGCCAACAGCACATGTCTATTCGCAATTGTATCGGGCACTTTCCGCGGCATGCCATTAAGTCGCGGATGTGCAGTATATACAATGTCCTGGACGATCTTGCCGATCTGGTGGTGTGGTATCTGCAGCCACCGTCCAATGAGTACCACTTCTTGCTTGCTCCAAAACGATGAAGCTTGGCTGCCCGCGTACCACGTTTGGCATTATTCCTGTGACGCGTCCTGTCGTAGAATGCTTCCAGGCGTATGTACGAACCACATTCGGAGAGTTTCGCAGTTGGACACGACTTTCAACTTGCAGCTGCTCGCCAATGGCAATCTCTGGTGCACTGAATAGTATCGTCAGTCCCCAGCGCCGTAGCTTGGCTTTCTGGTGTGCTTTCTCACCGACTGTAAGAATAACAAATGAGTATTTTAAATATTTTATTTATGTACACCCTGGAGCCGAACGCCACCAGCGCACAGGTCCGAAGTTTGTCATATTTTCACGTCTTCAAAGGCTCCCCTGATGGTCCACAATCCAAGAATTGTCAGCCCACAAGAAAGTCGGCCAGAAGGCTACCTCTTCCGGCACCGTTCGAGGAGAGCACCGAGCCAGCGGCCTAGTGAGTGTCAGCAACCAGTCATGTGGTGTAGTCCAACTGAGAGCCGAAGCGGACTGGCTGATGAGCTCCGAAGCATATCGGTGTTGCCTACTATCTAATCAGAAAGAGACAGAGCTAGCCAGGGACTAAGCAGCGTCAGAAGAGGATTCTTAATCGTTCTGAGCGTATTTAAAATACTGCTGCGACCAAATTACAAGAGGGGAAATGCTGGCTGTCGCTGCCGGCTGCGTATCCCGAAGCGCCCACCCCTGCCAGGCAGCAAAAGAAAAGTCCTTATGCTGCGTGAGCCACCACATGGCGTGTTTGACCCGTTGAGTTTTTCACGCTCGCAGTATGAATCCCAGTCCAACTCCTCCAGCCTGCTTGGGTGTGTGCAATAAAGTTGGGTTTATCTTGTGTCGAGAAGCGTCTGCGCTGATAAAGTGATGTCACAGGAACTGTTTTGAAGGTTTCGAAGCTTCTACTCCGCCCATATCGGAAGGTCAAATACCGCCGCTGTAAACAACACCGCCGGTAGCATAATGACATTTAACATCAATAATCGGTACTCGACTGTGGTCGCCAGCTGACTTGCAGTTGTAAGCCGCCGCTGAACGTTACGAATACGCGCTGCCAAGGTTACATCGATCAGGCTTCCCGTTCCCACAGCGTACCCCAGTTGTAACGGGGTGTATCGTTACATGAAATTAACAATAAAAGATTGTTAATTAATATTATCCAAAAGGTAGATAATATTTGAAGGAAATTACTTTAAATAGTAATTTCCTGAATTCTTATCCATAAATAGGTATAGACCATTATGTCTATTTATTCCGCAGACTAATCAGCTGTAGAAGTAATCAAAGAGAGTTACGAGATAAGATAGATAAGAATTCATTTACATGTTTAGTATTAGTTTATAGTTAAGACAACATTTACAAAGATAGATTAACAA
>NW_027152031.1:913281-952303 GCF_004359215.1 Bremia lactucae | reverse complement strand
ACCCAGTTCTCAAATGAGACTTCGTTTTCACTCCTTGTTTCGTTTGGAAACAAAACGATCGGAATTTCCCTCATGGAGGTCACCGAAGCCCCACGGGCTTGATCACGTAAACGCGTCAGATACTGGCTTCGCGTCATTACCTTTGGCGTAAGGTATTGCTCATGAAGAGCGTCGCGGGCAGCGATCTCCTCCGGCGTCCTCGCCGGGTCACCAGAGATCCAGATGGCCAAGATATGACCCGCTATCTCTTTGAGACGCTCGTCCGCACTAAGCGGAGTGAATCTATATTCACTGTGAGCCTTAGCTTTCGCAAACTCGGCAGCTCGACCACGAGCTATTTCCTCTATGAGGATTATCAGCTCTTGCTCTTCATCGAGCGGATTCGTTATGATGTTGGACTCAGGGTCCCGTTTCCTGCTCAATGCACTTAAGACATCAGCGGCACCACGTTCGGGGAACGGATTCGGGGCTCGCCGACGTTCATCCGGAGGAGAAGGCGTGAGCGAACGCCGCTCTTTTTCCTCCTCCTCTGATTGAGTGACTTTCAAAGTCCACCATTCCCTCATCGTCGAGAAAGGTGCTCAGAGTCTGTGACTCACGCTTGATTGTCATTAGACAAGGAATGAAAAACACAATCAAACGGTTAGCTGTTTAGGTTCCAACCTCAAAGAGGAAATGAAGCAAATGTTGTCACTCGGTATCAACATTCTGATGGGGGAGGGTGTAATGGGGCACACATCGGTTGGAGAACCGTTGTTGTGGTACATTTACTTTATGGGTAAAATACCCTTTTATCTAATTTTAAAATAGTTAGTTACATAAATCCCATTTATTATGGGTAATAAATGTGGTCGCCGCCAGATATTAATCTGGCGGCCAAAATCTATTTTTAATTAGCTAGGGTAAGGTTTTTAGATTAAAATAATTAAATAAAGTGCAGTTCCCCCTTTTGATCTTAAAGCGTTAATTGAAGGACTCGATAACGGTACTTAGTAATCCACACAATGTGGAATCGGTGATAGAAAATCGTGTGGCTAGATTTGTTATAACCAGTCATATCTGATTTGAGTTATTTCTAATAGGAGAAACTATGCCTTCCTGAGGCTTGCGCATAGTTCTGTAAGAGATAGAAGCCTTTCTAAGGTATATCCTCTTGGGCACTAGTTGCCATTTGGTTCTACGAACCCCTGAATCCCTTGAACTAGGATTGCTTAAGCTTTAATAGCTTGTACGACTCCCTGAGTTGCTAAACCCATTAGTTCAATAGAACTAAGTGACTCTCTCTCTGAGTCTGAAAAGCTTCCTCTGACTTTAGGAGCGAGGTAGCTCCGCTACAGCATTGGTGTCCGTTATCATGCCGTAAATCATTTAATCCGTGTTTTAGCCGTAAATTCTTGCACGTTTTGAGTTTCTATAC
Organism: Bremia lactucae; assembly: GCF_004359215.1. Classification (NCBI taxonomy): domain Eukaryota; phylum Oomycota; class Peronosporomycetes; order Peronosporales; family Peronosporaceae; genus Bremia; species Bremia lactucae. The sequence continues at coordinate 950,886 of NW_027152031.1, read as the reverse complement.
GTCTGCCACTGACCATCTGCTGCTTATGTAGCAAGCTGGGCTCAATACCTTCGGCCCTCTTTAAAAATTAATAGCTTCTGTAACGGAGCACTGCCGAATTGCACTGCTTCAGTACAAGTCTACTTTGCACTGCTTCAATGCAAGTGGTGCCACACGTCTCTTCACGTACACTAGTACGCGCTAAAGAAGACTCTCTTTGCGCGCGTCCAGTGCTGACTGGATCGCGGAGCAAGTAGATATGGAGACTTATATCTACCAATGAATAAGCTTTTCGAATGTTGCTATGTAAAGTAATATTCCCAAGATATTATCTACCTTTCAGATAAGGTTATTAACAACCTTTAAGTGTTTTTTAATGTAGCGATACACCCCGTTACATCACCCACCCCTTAAACGACAATCACTCTGACTGTCATTAAATAGAGTGGACACTATAAGACCACTTAAGTGAAAACGATGTTGATTGGTCTGAACCATCATTTTCAATTCTATCGCATGGCTAACGAGTCCATGCGTTCAACGAATAGTGCGGAACCTTCAAATGCGGTACATGCAGCAGCGGGCGACGCACTATTGTCTCTTGCGGCAGACAATTCGTTTGCCGTAGTATCATCTTCTCCCGCAACACTAAATGATGCGGGTGCACGTGGTGAGTCACCATGTGAATGCGACCCCTCTTTGAGGTCGACTATGAATGCGAGTTGGACGAGATGGACGACCCGGGGAGAGCGGAACAGTCGCCTGAACGTCGTCAGACGACTGACTATGAGTGTAGGCGGGCACGTCTTTATGCGGCCACACTCTACATAAGCACACTCCCTAGCACAGCGAGGAAGCGGTTAGACCGTCTCTTCTTGCGTGCAGTGAGGTAGTTGTGGTGGGCGCCTTAGCGACCTCACCCAACGCACTAAGTACTCAAGTAAGTGTCGTCACGGGAGGGTGGTCCGACTCCTCGTGCGCAGTTACCAAGTAGAGTAGTTTTCAGACTGATTTATATTTATCGTATTAATTACAAATACCAATTTTTACCAGTAAAAAATGTCATCTCTGTAGATAACACTAATATGTATTGCGATCGTATTTTTCTAGAAACCTCGCGTAACGGATGACGCTTGGCGACATCCCTCCTAATGTGAATGCACCTATGTGCATCACATACACAAGGGTTGTCACAATGTGAACCACACCCGGATGGTGGGTCTAATTACTTTATTTAAGTTATTGACGATCCCCTTAAGTACACCAAGTGTACTTAACGGGTGCTGTGTAACATTAGGGCAACTTTAGCCCGTTACACTACCCCCCCCCTTTAAGAACAAATTTACATTTTAAAATTCGTCAAAGAGGAAGGAGGAACTGCGAGCTGCTTAACGCGCCGATAACTCTCTCATTCACTCTAGCGACCTGTGTTTTCATACACGGCACCAAAGATGTCACTAAAAAGGGGCCACGTTGGTGAATCGTCCGCGAAGACGCCCACTCAACCTCGCACTAAGCGCACGCGCCCCGTTAACACGCCGGCAGCGTCCAATGCCTTAGTCGAATCGCCGACAGCTTCTGCTGCTGTCGCGTTAACGGGGCTTAAGGATCCATCCTTCTTTAACAGTGAGGATGTTGATACGTCGCTCGTTGTCGATTACAATGAGTCGACAGCGTTGCCGTCACCTCATAATAGTGATGCGTACAACGAGCTCACGAGGAAGGATGATGGCGCATTATTGCCCATCCAAACTTCTTCTCATTGCTCACAACATACAGGAAAATTAAAATTCACGAATGCTGTCTCGTCGTCTGCGCTGCATAGCGCAGCGACCATTAATGAGAGCGCTGCCCATAAAGGCGCAGCTGCTTCTCCGTTGGGTAAAACCAAAACGCCTTATGCTCAGACCATTATCCATAATGGTTCTGACATAGAGGATTTCAAGCCTAAAGCTCTGCCGACGACACGTAAACGTGCTCAGTCGGTGTCACAAGCCAATCGTTTTGGACGTGGCTATGTGACGGGTGGCATATCAAAAATATCCCCTCCATCCAAATGGCCTCGTTTAAACAGGCCAAAAGCGTCGCTCCATAGAGCGCACTCTTATAGACGCTCATAACTCTTATGGCGTCTTTAAATCATAGAAGGCTCAGGGATAATCGTGTGGGCGTATTTTCCCGATCCCGGTCGTGTTGCGTTCAAATGAAGCGCCCGACCGATACGAGGTGGAATTCCTGCGCCACATTCATCCGCATTCCGATGGGATGAAACAGCGGTCGCAGCGAATTAATTTCGCCCGCTTGCGTATGAAAGAAATCATGGGCTGTACTGTACGCTACTTCTGCTAGTCCATTTGAGACTAGCGAAGAGGCTTTAGCTGGTGCTCCTTTTCATAGGCAGCCACCAAGCCGGGCACATCAATACGTAGGGTATCGATCGGTTCCCAAGAGTCAAATCTCTTCGGATAACCTCTCCATTGGACGAGGATCTGATACCTTTGCCCAAATGGAGCGGTGGGCAAGCAACCTTCCCCCCAAAGAAAGCGGTGATTCCCATCAGTGCAGGCGGCGCCCGATAGGAGTGGTGATCTCGCTCACCTATTCGCGGCTGCATTACCTTCATCCGTTCAGTCGCAGGCGTTAAGCGCTGCTGAACGACGTATTGTGGATCTCGAGGGTCAAAACTTGACTGACCTCGGATCTTTATGATGTCCGAGCGAAGGCTCGTCAGGTCCATGAACAGTCTGATGTCTCGCTTGGACCTTCTGGAGAAGATAATGCTGAGAAAATCCGCGTTACTCGCGTGATGTTCCTCGCTCTCCGAGTCCTCTGCGTGGTGGGAGGAGTCGATCGGCTGAAAGTTTTTCGCCTTCTCCGTCCCCCTCATCCGAACGACGCTCGACTCACAGTCGGCGTCACCATCGGTCTCCTTAGACGGATGGGGGTATGTGACCTCATTTGGGTCTACATACCGTTTCAGATGACCCGCGTAAAATACGAGGTGCGTCTTCATATTCGGAAGGAGGGTGAGCCTATAATTTAGGGTTCTGTTTGGCTATCGGTCTAGGGACGATCTGCGGTCGACATGTGAAGCTTGCTGCCTAGCAGCTCGAACACATGTCGCCAAAACCCAGACGTAAGACGTGGATCCCGGTCTGATACTATGGACTCTGGCATCCCGTGTAGTCGGTAAACATGATCCAGGAACAAGAGAGCTGCATCCTTGCCTGTGATCGATGTTCAACATGGTGCTAAATGGACCATTTTGCTCAGTCTGTCTACAAAGACGACAAGCCCCGTCCGAACCTTGTGGTCGGGCGGCATGCCAAACATGAAGTCCAGACTTACTGACTTCCAACAATCCATTGGAATCGGTAGCGGCTTCAGTGGCGCGCTGCTGGACGGTGCAGGTTTAATGCGCTGACACTGTTTCCATGAGCGAATATAGTTGGCCACCCATCTATATAGGTGTGGCCACCACAATTTCTCTAACACTCGTAAGAATGTCCTTCCACGGCCCACATGAACATTAGATGGTGCATCATGGAGCTCGCGAAGGATCATCAGCTCGAGATCTGTGTCATGAAGCACATAGATTCTCAAGGGATCACAAGGTGACAGCTGATGCCATAACAGGCCGTCGATGTAGCTAAAGCGATTTAGATTAGCTTTCAGGTGCGACGGAAGGATAACCTTTCGTACATCAGAGTCACAGCAGGCGACAATGGTCGTTTTGAATGTAGCTTTTCTTAATTTCAGAGGCTAATGAGCTCGTCACGTAGTATGCCTTCATGGCTGTCGACGTTGACGGCTAAAATTGTGCTTTAGCACTAGACACACTTTCCTGGTGTCTTACCTCGACGTCTGGTCTGCGCGATAAAGCGTCAGCGAAGACATTCGACTTACCCGACTTGTATTTAACTTTGAAATTAAATTCAAAGAAGATTGTAAGCCATCTTGCCATTCTAGGCGAGAGGTGCGGTGAGTTTATTGCGATCCGCAGTGATGCGTAATTTCCGTAACTTTTACGGAAATTATTGTTATTAATTTATTGAATAGGTCGAGTAGACTAAGGTGAATTTCTAGCGTTGGGAATTGAGTTATCTCCGAAGCAAACTTACTTGCATCGCAGATGACGCTAAAGGGCTTATCCGCGTCTGACAATGCCAAGACCGGTGCCTCTACAAGAGATTGCTTCACTGATGTGAACGCATCATCTTGTTCTTTTAACCAAAAACATTCTGCGTCCTTTTTAAGGAGGTCAGATAATGGTTTTGTTTGCTCAGCGTAATTCTTGCTATATTTTTGCAAGTAATTAGCGAGCCCTAGGAATTGGCGCAAATCCCTCACATGCCGTGGGATTGGCCATTCCTTTACTGATTTAACCTTGTCTGGGTCTGCTCGTACATCATGTGTACAGAAGAATGGCAAGCTGCTTTACGTGCCGCTTAGTTCTCTCATTCACTCTTGCTAACTGTGTCTTACGCGGAGCCGAATATGCCACCTAAAAGGGGCAAAGTTGGTGGGTCGTCTGCGAAGACATTTACTCAACCACGCACGAAGCGCGCGCGCCTCGTAGACACGCCGCCGACTCCCAGTGCCACAATTACAACGCAGACAGCTACTACTGCTGTCGCGTTAAATGGGCTGAATGATCCATCCCACTTTTACAGTAAGGATGTCGATCCGTCGCTCAGTGTTTACGACAATAAGTCGACACCGCTGTCATCACCTCGTAGAAGTGATGAGGACAGCGAGCTGATGACGAAGGATGATGGCGCTTTGTTGCCCATCCAAACTTTACTCATTGCTTCTAACATGGAGACAACAAAGTTTTCTAATGATGTCTCGTCGCCTGCGCTGCATAGCGCAGCGACCAGTAATGAGAACGCTGCCCATAAAGGCACAGCTGCTTCTCCGTTGGATAAAACCACAACGTCTTATGCTCGGACCATTATCTATAATGGTTCTGACATAGAGGAGCTTAAATGTAAGGCTCCTCCGACGACACGAGAGGGTGCTCAGTCGGTGTCACAAGCCAGTCGTATCGAACGTGGCTATATGACGGGTGGCATACACTTATGCCCCATCCATCTCGATGGCCTCGTGCCAACAGGCCGAGAGCGTCGCTCTTGGAGTGCGCTCTTCTAGCCGCTCTTAATTATTACGGCGTCTTTAATCATTGAAGGGTCAGGGAAAATCGCTTGGGCGTATTTTCCCGATCCCGGTAGTGTTGCGTTCAGATGAAACGCCGGAACAATACGAGGTGGAATTACGCGCCGCATTCATCCACGTTCCGATGCGATGGAACAGCGGTCGCAGCGAATTAATTCTGCCCGCTTGCGTGCGAAAGAAATCATGGGCGGTACTGCACCCCCTGATTCTTCTCACAACGCTACTTCTGCTAGTCCATTTGAGACTAGCGAAGAGGCCCCAGCTGGTGCTCCTTTTCATAGGCAGCCATTAAGCCGGGCATATCAATACGTAGGGCATCGAAACTCTTTTTAAAGCAAGTGTTTCATTGAGAGTCTCCCTCTGCACGTACTAGTGTACGTGAAGTGACATGAGGCACCACTTGCACTGAAGCAGTGCGAAGTGGACTTGTACTGAAGTAGTACAAGTCAGTAGTGCCACGTACACCGCCAGTGCCCCGGACAGCATACGCTGCACTGATGTCTTGCCCTTTATCATCTAAGTTATCACACCATATGTAAAAGAACATTTTTGAGTGGCGTTCAAGTTGAATGCCATTTGCGTCTTTGCCATACCAGAGGAGCCTTCCAAAACGACCAATGTTGTGATGTCAAAATTTCCCTCGGGGAATGCGCGGGTTGCTTTCGAATGTGACTCGACTTGTTCTTGCCTCGCAGGTGTCTTGGAGAGAGTCTCATACCTTTCCACAGTCTTGCATTCTTCCCTGCTCGGCAAAGTGGTGTGTGAGACGTCATTTGGAGCCACCACCAGCACGTGAATTTGCTTTGGCTGCGGCGCGTGTGCTTAATGCTCAGTCTGTCTACAAAGACGACGAGCCGTCTGACCCGTATGATTGGGCGGCATGCCAAACATTAAGTCGAGACTTACTGACTTCCAACAATTCGTTGGAATCGGTAGCGACTTCAGTGGCGCATTGCTGGGCGGTGCAGGCTTAATGCGCTGACACTGTTCGCAAGGGCAAATATAATTGGCCACCCATCTATATAGATGTAGCCACCAAAATTCCTCCGACACTCGTAAGAATGTATTTTCACGGCCCAGATGCCCATTAGATGGTGCATCATGGAGCTCGTGAAGAATCATCAGCTTGAGTTCTGTGTCATGGAGGCACATAGCTTGTCAAGGGATCACAAGGTGACAGCCGATGCCATAACAGGCCATCGATGTAGCAAAAGCGATTTAGCTTAGCTATCAGGTGCGACGGAAGGGTCACCTTTCGTCCACCAAAGTAATCCAACAGCAGGCGACAAAGGTCGTCCTGACTGTAGCTCTCTTTTATTCAAAGGCTAATGAGCTCGTCACGTGGTATGCCTTCATGGTTGCCAACGTTGACGGCTGAAATTGTGCTTTAGCACTAGACACACTCTCTTGGTGTCTTACCTCGAAGTCTGGTCTGCACGATAAAGCGTCAGCCAAGATATTCGACATACCCGGCTTGTATTCAACTTTGAAATTAAATTCAGAGAAAAACGTTAGCCATCTTGCCATTCTACGCGAGAGGTGCGGTGAGTTTATTGCGGTCTGCAGTGATGCTTGACCCGTATAAACCACTAGGTGCACACGAAACTTGACAAGAGCATACTTTATTATTGAAATTAGCTCTTTGTCATCCACAGGGTAATCCCCTTCCGTGGTTTTTAAAAGCCGGGAGTGATAAGAGATGACGCGTGCAACGCCGTCGTCATTTTTCTGCATGAGCGCGCTGCCGATTGAAAAGTTACTTACATCGCAGACAACGATAGAGGCCTTATCCACGTCTGGCAATGCCAAGACCGGTGCTTCTACAAGAGATTGCTTCACTGATGTGAACGCATCATCTTGTTCTTTTCACTAAACCCATTTTGCGTCCTTTTTAAGGAGGTCAGATAATGGTTTAGTTTGCTCAGCATAATTCTTGCTATATTTATGCAAGTAGTTAGCGAGCCCTAGGAATTGGCGCAAATCCTTCACAGGCCGTGGGATTGGCCATGCCTTTACCGATTTTACCTTGTCTGGGTCTGCTCGTGCACCATGTGTACCTACGATACAGCCCAACACAGGAATCTCGGGGACCCCTACACGCACTTTTGCAAGTTGGCGTACAATTGGGCGTCTTTCAAAGTCTGCAACACAGCGTCTAAATGACGCTTGTGCGATTCTATTGCGCTCAGCCCGTCCTCAGCCCTACAATGCACGAATACATCGTCAAAGTACTAGGGCGCGTAGGCACGGTACTGACGTATCACGTGAGCCACCACTCAATTGAATGTCGCTGGTGCGTTCTAGAAAAATCTTGGGGCATCACAAGCCACTTCCAAAGCATACCGCTTGGGATGCTTACAGCTGTTTTGGCTACATCGGACTCTCTCATGAGTACCGGATAGTAGCCATCCTTTAAATCCAACGCGTAAAAGATAGTTGACTATCCCATGCAATTCAACAAACATCGTTTCGCGGGTTTGGCGTTTGAGCAGGTATGGTTGCCGTATTCAGCTTATTTTTAGCATGAGCCACGTGCCATCCACCTGTGGCTTTACGCACACAAAAGGTCGGGCTGCAGTGAGGCGATTTGCTCTCACGCACATGCCCCGCCTTGGCTCGCTTATCGAAGAACTCATCGATATAATCGACATGCTCATTCGGCAACGGCCATTGCCTGGTCACACAATACTTGGTGCCAGGTTTGAGGTCTACTTCGTGCCCGATGCCCCTATCTGCTGGTAGGCTGCTCGGCACTTCTTCTGGGAACACATCGCGATGATTCCACAGAACCTCAAAGAACGCACTGTCTCTCAAGGCATCCCAGCCTTGAGCATCGAACCATTTATTTTTGTTCGTTTCAAGGACGCTCTCGTCCATTGTGGACGACGAGAACGAGTCCACCAAGTTCTCTTCTGGAGCTGGTGTGACTATTTCGTAGATCTTCCCTTCCTTCAATTCGGCAAGGAACAGACCCCACGACATCTCCGGGAGATTTACAATCTCCTCGGCAGATTTGCTATCTCCTCGGCAGATTTGCTATCTCCTGGGCAGATTTGAAGATTTTCCGGAGCACCTCAACTGAGCATGCCTCCGCAATTTTGTCTTTGACGGCCTCGAACACCTCGTTCGAAGACCCGTCCTCTTTAATAGGATCTGAACCAAAGGTCACTCGTTTTGACGTGCCTTGATCGTCCTAATTCATCGGGTACTCGTTTTGCCAGTCACCATGACCTTTTAGTGGGAAGCGAGGCGCCGTTGTTCTCCTGGCTAACGCACTCCTTCCACCGCACCAGGCTTTAGCACTGTCCGGTTCATGGGACGCTTGACTTCCTGTCAGCTCGCCGTCTACTGCCACAGGCTCTCGGCTCTGTGCAGGACTGTGGGACACATGACTATTTTGTCATTGCCCTTTTTACTTCCCTAGTCTCCACGTGCGGGTAGGAATTTAGTGACGTTTGACATCCCGTCAACGCACCCTCAATTGTATTCGACACGCATCAGTTGCATACGCCTCTCGCAGGAGTACATCCTTTCCGGTGTCCTGCGTAGAGCTCGCAACTGTGCGTGTACACCAGCCAAGCCATATTTGGTGTTTTGCCAACCATGGCGTGCCTAGGATGAGGTCATACGGACTCTCCATACCTAGCACTGTGAATTTCTCTTTACAAGAGAAGTCACTAAAGCTGGAGGCGAGTTCTACCTGAACTCCCTGAGACTTAACGAGCGCGCCGTTCGCAAAACGAACAGTCGCCTCTTCTCGCTTGTCATCCTGGCAAAGCGACTCAAACATCGCCGGTCTCTTTCTCAGAGCCGCAAGTTCTACAAAATTTTGTGATACACCCGAACCCACTGGGAGGGTCATCACCTCGTCAAAGCCTCGTGCTTGAGCGCTATAGAAATTTCGAGACTTCAAGAACTATGCTACCCATTTATTCGACAACTCTGATCTTAGGGGTAGCTTCAGAGTCCGCGACAGTAGGGCATCTCGCCCCCTACTGCGCTCCTGCATTTCCCGACCCCTCAGTGGTATATGCAGAACTCATGCGTCTCGCACGCTGGTTCTTGCCATCGCCCTTTGAAAAGGGAGTTCTCTTGCTGGGCATCTTTGCCCCAGCAGGGACCCTGGCATAGCAGCGAGCCATCATATGGCCGCGCTTGCCGCATTTATAGCAGACAAAGTCTGCATTGCCCAACTTCATGGGAGTGGCATCTGACCTCTTAGCCGACGGCTTATACCAAGCTGTTGTCGAGGCACTGTTGTAGGATTTCTCCTCAACTAATGCAATTTGGATTGCCTCTTCCATCGTTGACGGCACCTTTCTGTAAAGGGCCTGTCGCGATGGGCCATGCCGTAGTCCGTTCAAAAACGTGGGCACCGTAATGTGCTCCGAAATCGGACCTACGGTAGTGGACGCCGACAGCGAGCGCATCTCTTGCACATAATCTTGCAGAGATCGCTTCGCCTGTCGTGCTCCAAAGAAGCGCGCCTGTAGCAACACTTCGTTGTTCGGCGGCTGGTACATGGCGCGAATCTNTCTACAAGAGATTGCTTCACTGATGTGAACGCATCATCTTGTTCTTTTCACTAAACCCATTTTGCGTCCTTTTTAAGGAGGTCAGATAATGGTTTAGTTTGCTCAGCATAATTCTTGCTATATTTATGCAAGTAGTTAGCGAGCCCTAGGAATTGGCGCAAATCCTTCACAGGCCGTGGGATTGGCCATGCCTTTACCGATTTTACCTTGTCTGGGTCTGCTCGTGCACCATGTGTACCTACGATACAGCCCAACACAGGAATCTCGGGGACCCCTACACGCACTTTTGCAAGTTGGCGTACAATTGGGCGTCTTTCAAAGTCTGCAACACAGCGTCTAAATGACGCTTGTGCGATTCTATTGCGCTCAGCCCGTCCTCAGCCCTACAATGCACGAATACATCGTCAAAGTACTAGGGCGCGTAGGCACGGTACTGACGTATCACGTGAGCCACCACTCAATTGAATGTCGCTGGTGCGTTCTAGAAAAATCTTGGGGCATCACAAGCCACTTCCAAAGCATACCGCTTGGGATGCTTACAGCTGTTTTGGCTACATCGGACTCTCTCATGAGTACCGGATAGTAGCCATCCTTTAAATCCAACGCGTAAAAGATAGTTGACTATCCCATGCAATTCAACAAACATCGTTTCGCGGGTTTGGCGTTTGAGCAGGTATGGTTGCCGTATTCAGCTTATTTTTAGCATGAGCCACGTGCCATCCACCTGTGGCTTTACGCACACAAAAGGTCGGGCTGCAGTGAGGCGATTTGCTCTCACGCACATGCCCCGCCTTGGCTCGCTTATCGAAGAACTCATCGATATAATCGACATGCTCATTCGGCAACGGCCATTGCCTGGTCACACAATACTTGGTGCCAGGTTTGAGGTCTACTTCGTGCCCGATGCCCCTATCTGCTGGTAGGCTGCTCGGCACTTCTTCTGGGAACACATCGCGATGATTCCACAGAACCTCAAAGAACGCACTGTCTCTCAAGGCATCCCAGCCTTGAGCATCGAACCATTTATTTTTGTTCGTTTCAAGGACGCTCTCGTCCATTGTGGACGACGAGAACGAGTCCACCAAGTTCTCTTCTGGAGCTGGTGTGACTATTTCGTAGATCTTCCCTTCCTTCAATTCGGCAAGGAACAGACCCCACGACATCTCCGGGAGATTTACAATCTCCTCGGCAGATTTGCTATCTCCTCGGCAGATTTGCTATCTCCTGGGCAGATTTGAAGATTTTCCGGAGCACCTCAACTGAGCATGCCTCCGCAATTTTGTCTTTGACGGCCTCGAACACCTCGTTCGAAGACCCGTCCTCTTTAATAGGATCTGAACCAAAGGTCACTCGTTTTGACGTGCCTTGATCGTCCTAATTCATCGGGTACTCGTTTTGCCAGTCACCATGACCTTTTAGTGGGAAGCGAGGCGCCGTTGTTCTCCTGGCTAACGCACTCCTTCCACCGCACCAGGCTTTAGCACTGTCCGGTTCATGGGACGCTTGACTTCCTGTCAGCTCGCCGTCTACTGCCACAGGCTCTCGGCTCTGTGCAGGACTGTGGGACACATGACTATTTTGTCATTGCCCTTTTTACTTCCCTAGTCTCCACGTGCGGGTAGGAATTTAGTGACGTTTGACATCCCGTCAACGCACCCTCAATTGTATTCGACACGCATCAGTTGCATACGCCTCTCGCAGGAGTACATCCTTTCCGGTGTCCTGCGTAGAGCTCGCAACTGTGCGTGTACACCAGCCAAGCCATATTTGGTGTTTTGCCAACCATGGCGTGCCTAGGATGAGGTCATACGGACTCTCCATACCTAGCACTGTGAATTTCTCTTTACAAGAGAAGTCACTAAAGCTGGAGGCGAGTTCTACCTGAACTCCCTGAGACTTAACGAGCGCGCCGTTCGCAAAACGAACAGTCGCCTCTTCTCGCTTGTCATCCTGGCAAAGCGACTCAAACATCGCCGGTCTCTTTCTCAGAGCCGCAAGTTCTACAAAATTTTGTGATACACCCGAACCCACTGGGAGGGTCATCACCTCGTCAAAGCCTCGTGCTTGAGCGCTATAGAAATTTCGAGACTTCAAGAACTATGCTACCCATTTATTCGACAACTCTGATCTTAGGGGTAGCTTCAGAGTCCGCGACAGTAGGGCATCTCGCCCCCTACTGCGCTCCTGCATTTCCCGACCCCTCAGTGGTATATGCAGAACTCATGCGTCTCGCACGCTGGTTCTTGCCATCGCCCTTTAAAAAGGGAGTTCTCTTGCTGGGCATCTTTGCCCCAGCAGGGACCCTGGCATAGCAGCGAGCCATCATATGGCCGCGCTTGCCGCATTTATAGCAGACAAAGTCTGCATTGCCCAACTTCATGGGAGTGGCATCTGACCTCTTAGCCGACGGCTTATACCAAGCTGTTGTCGAGGCACTGTTGTAGGATTTCTCCTCAACTAATGCAATTTGGATTGCCTCTTCCATCGTTGACGGCACCTTTCTGTAAAGGGCCTGTCGCGATGGGCCATGCCGTAGTCCGTTCAAAAACGTGGGCACCGTAATGTGCTCCGAAATCGGACCTACGGTAGTGGACGCCGACAGCGAGCGCATCTCTTGCACATAATCTTGCAGAGATCGCTTCGCCTGTCGTGCTCCAAAGAAGCGCGCCTGTAGCAACACTTCGTTGTTCGGCGGCTGGTACATGGCGCGAATCTGTGTCTTAAAGATCGTCCATGTTGGGAACGCCTTTCTGTCCGCCATACGCGCCGAGAAAGCCCACTCTGATGCCTTACCGCGCAGGTGCGACCTGGCGTACGACACCATCCAGCTGTCGTCCTCGATGAGCAGCGCAACACCGCATTGCTCCACGGCTAACGGCCAGTGGACAATCATGTGCGCTGCAGTTCCACGGACGCGGCTCTCCGCTGTCCGAGCCAAATGCTTCAAACTGCTTCAACTGAGCAACATGTTGCTTGGGAGGACTGCCCAAGAGCCTGGCCAGGGCTTGTTCACCTATTCCTGCGCCAAGTGCCCTGCCACCTCCCGATGATGTTCGGAGAGGTTGGTAAATGAGCCCAATCGATGTTGAGGCTCATCCTCACGTACACACGCAGAGATGCGGGTCGTGGGAAGGATTTCAAGTGCTACTAAGTGAAGGCGGGTACGTCTTAATGCGGCCACGCTCTTCTTAAACACACACCCTAGCACAGCGAGGAAGCGGTTAGACCGTCTTCTCTTGCGTGCAGTGAGGTAGTTGTGGTGAGCGCCTTAGCGACCTCACCCAACGCACTAAGTACTCTAGTAAAGGTGTCGTCACGGGAGCGGTATCCGGCTCCTCGTGGCGCATACTAAGTAGAAAGTAGTTTTCAGACTGATTATATTTAACCGCATTAAAATTAATACCTATTTTTACCAATCAAAAAATGTCATCTCTGTAGATAATATGTATTGCGAGCGTATCTTTCTAGATACCTCGCGTAACCGATGGCGCTAGGCGTCATCCCTCCTAATGCGAATGCACCTATGTGCATCACATACACAAGGGTTGGTCACAAATGAACATTTCCTTATAAAAGTGGTAGTTTTATATTTTCCTGTTACTACCTAGCTATTTCAGTTGTCTTATACACACTCTCAAGAATTTAACGTTAAAAATGCCACACTTTTTTTCTGCATATGGTTAATTTTACATCCGTTTTTCTTGATCCCTTAATAACACCAAGTGTACTTAACGGGGACTGTGTAACATAAGGGCAACTTTAGTCCATTACATAGATAGATCTCTTTGACGCTAGCTCAATTTGTCGCAAATACGTGGAGATCCGATGCCTTTGTGGTACTATGTACCTACTTAGGTCGTTACGACTGCATATTGCTCTATTATTGACTGTGACGACAGAATACTCCTCTCGATTCCATCCGATGTATACTGCTTTGGGGCTTGTAGCGAGCACTCTGACTCAGGAGGAACAGAATCGACTAAACAAATGTCCTTGTACTAGCGATTTCGGATCCAAATCGCTGTGTCTACCCGTGGATTTTTCGATCGAGAAGCCTCGAAAGGAGGTCTTTGCCTTCTCGATAACAACAGAAAATAAGTGGAAGAACTATGACTGGGATACTGTATGCATCTCTTATACTGGTTCGGGTGGCGCGTTATATTAAAGCGGTTGCATGACTAGGTCACGACGGTAGCCTGGAACGAGGATAAGAAGCTGCTTTGCCACGCGCATAGCAAGGGAGTGAAGGTCGTGGTTAAGCACAATTTTGATGATACAAGTCAGCTTTGCAACGCCAGTGCGCGGCAAGAATGGATTAAGGTGGGAGGATCCTGCTTGCTAAGCTCATAACGCGCACGTGGTTACAGGCCACGTACGAAAAAAATGTGGATAACTATGCAGATGGCGTCAATATCGACACGGAAAAGCCTATGCATGGCATCACTTCGCAATTCCTCGCCTTGTTGATGCTGGAATTACGTCAGGAGCTCAAGCAACATGCACTCACCAGACATGCCCAGGTATGTCTCGATCCACACGGCTGGTCAGCAATGAGTGTCTTACCCGGCTTTTTATGTACAGGTCACGTTTGGTGTTCCGTGGGCTCCTCGCGGTGTAGATGGTCGCTTTTACCCTTGGCGTGAGCTCGCCGCCGCTGCAGACTTTTTGTTCGTAATGTCATACGATATACGCAGTCAAGTGTATGACGTGTGCGTCGCAGGTGCGAACTCGCCGTTGGCATTAATAAAGTAAGGGCTGTAGGAGTTCCTGCTCGGATACGATATTCCACCTAGCAAGCTTGTTCTTGGGGTTCCGTGGTATGGCTACCGCTATCCATGCCTCCAGGGGCAGCTGAGTGCTGCAACAATTGACGATGCCTCTTGGTGCCAGATTCAGCCTGCTCCTTTCTTTGGTGCTCCATGCAGTGACGCAGCTGGTACTCAGGTTAACTACGGTAACGTCCGACGACTCATGAAGAGTCAAGGTCTTATTGAGCAATGGGACCCGACGACACTGTCCCCGTTCGTGTGGTACTCTTCGCCAGAGGGCGGAAGATCGCAAATTTGGTTTGACAATCTGCGCAGTCTTGAAGCAAAGCACGCGCTCATGCGTGAGCTTGGATTGCGTGGTGTCGGTATGTGGCACGCCGACGCGTTGGACTACAGTTTGGCTAACGACTCGCAAGTTATGTGGCGCTGGTTGGCTGACGCATTTAGGTCATAAAGTTTTCTTAGAAAATACAATTTGTTAGGACGCAAAATATGTGTGTAGACAGAATTTTCCCATAGAGTTTCCACGTTTCTATTGGAATGCAGTACAAAAAAACGGTCGGTTTTTACTCAACAGAAAGTGACAAAGTGCGCACGACGGACGCATAAATGTATGTATCCCTCTCGCTGATACATTACCGGTAAACAGCCGTGAATGATTGGCATCGCACTGAAATTAACTATTGTATGGGCGGTGGGCCGTTATATTGACTGGCATCGGCCGTTTTTGAGAAAAAGATTCGTTGAATGTTAGTGAAACCGATATTATCGGTTTCACATCATTATATGTCAGTGGTTGGTTACCTTTTGCCTTACTGTAGCTCTCCAGCCCTGCACAAGTAGAAGCGGAGTTGGCGTTAAAGCATGTGTCTTATCTGTCGTGAAGTTGCGAACATAGAAAGCGTAAATAAGAAGATACTGAGATCTGAAATGGTGAAAGAGCATCAGCCAAGCCCAGCGAATCCTGAAAGCTTATGAATGATAAGCTCCTCACTTTACGAGGTTACGATTCTTAAATTCCAGCATACATATGTATCCGACTGTCTTTGTATTATTCCGATAATAAGAAGATCCTGAAAGGGTGTAGGGTGATGGGCAGCTGACGTGGAAGATCCTTCTTAGAAATAAGAATCTCGCGCCGTTTCCGTCGCAGAAAGCTTCATTTCTAAATAGGGTGCAAGCTGCGTCGCTAGATTTTCATTCACGTATTTACCAGCAGTCATCCAGTGGAAGCTGTCTCGACGGCGCCAACCACGCTATACAAGATGAAATCAAATTTACCAGCCACCCCTACGCCAATTGGTTCGAGGGACATGCATCTCAACTATCAATCGCCCACGGCTGACAAGGCGCAGCAGTCGTTGCGCCTGCAGGTGGCAGCTCACAATATAAAGAAGCGCGCAGCTTGCGATTCTCCGGTGGCCTCTGATGACACCGTGTCATCTATGCCCGTGACAACGTGCAGTTTCCCAGCGCTGAGCCGTCACTTCCACTTGCCTTTGAAGATGGCGGCAGAAAAGTTTGGCGTGCGTGCCACAGCTTTCAAGAAACGCTGTCGTGCTATTGGTATCCGTCATTGGCCTTACCGAAAGGTGCGCAGCCTCAAGCGCTCTCTGCAAGAGCTGGAGCAGTGTCAACAACAAGCCCAAGACGGCTCGGGCCCGCCGCTTTCAGAGAAACAACTGCGCCAGTTCTCAAGTTATCAAAGCCAATTAAAACGGCTTTTGTCACCCGAGACCTACGGTATCGACCCGTTCCGCCAAATGCTGCCCGGCCATTTCTTTCATGGCGACGGTTTTGACGGAGGTCATACCCTAGATGACAATGATTCCGACGAAGACTCGTGTAGATCTCAGAGTCCGCGCCCAAGAGTCGAGCTAATTGCTTGCATCAATAAGGCGCGGAAGCACCTTTTCACAGACTCCCCGTCCTCGACTTCTTCTCCGTATCGCGACAACATTGTGATTGGTAGCCCCATTGCTACGAGTGCAACTTCTGAGTATAACCGCCTGTACAGCAATTTCAGCCGAACAGGCTTTGTTCCTCCGCAAGTCGGCTTCGCATTTGACAGTATGTACGACCCTTTTGGCGAGCTTGGCACGTCTAGCATGGACCCATATGGCCAGTATGACCACCCGTCGAGCGGTTACTCACTTGATACCGCTTCATACGACTTTTTTTCCCTTCAACCATCGCCGACAATGGCGATGCGGGAATTTAATACCACGGCACGGCACCTATCATTGTCATCTAGGCCAGATGAGCAGTGTGCCTTGAATGGACTAGATGGTATGGATGATGATATTTTTCGCCATATCTCCCCCGAGTACGGCTGCCTTGTGTAGACAGGAAGGACTTACTCGAATAGATTTGTCGAAAGTCAGCTATTGTCTGCATTCTTTTTTGCTAGGACTTGTTGCATAAGCTCTAAATTATTTTATCATCTGCTAACGAATAACAGAAGTAAAAAAATAAACCTATTAAGCCGCAGTGATCGTAATTCCTCAATCAGTATTTCACATTTTCCGACTGGAGTTGTCATGTATAACTACTTAAATAGCGTCTGTTGTTGTTGCGGTAACATTGACAGCTAGACATAGTCGTTTGAAGCTTTCGTACCAGCTTAATGCAATGTTTGCTTCATTTTTTTCAATCAACAGATGAAGAAGCAAGAACGCGAATGTCCTGGCATCATTTGGCTCTTAATGAACGACACTAAAGTTAACATCGTAAGATCTAGAGCCCTTTGTGATTAAAGGCTTGGCTTAAAAATTTATTTTTTAAATCGACCCCCACCTCGTAGCGTCTATCATTACAAACGCCATAATTGCTGCATTTTCAATCTAACGAATCCATTCTAGGCTTATTCGATATAAATACGCTTCATATCATGTGTCTCGCAAAGCCCTAAATTAGATATTCCAGATAAGTATATCTCCAAAACCTTCTCGCAAAACAACCCTTCCACTTTGTATATCTACTGCTAATCAGACGAGGAAAAGACATACCGTCAAGACGAGGCGTAGCAAGCGCGAATTACCAACCTAAAATTAATACGGAGACACGTTGTCCAGTGGACGTGTATTGCCGCCAACCATTGTCAATCTTTGCTTCCCTTTATATACTAAAAAATTTCTTGCTATAATTTATCGTTGATCTCATCTTCCACCATCTCGCGAGCTTCAATCTCACTCAGCATGAGCTGGTACTTTGTCACTACGCGTTGCAACGCGCGATTTGCCGCAATAGTGGGAAGAATATTCAACTTTAACACACCCCGTTTATGAAGATCCTGTAATTAGCAAATGACATTTATAGTCATTGGATTGATTTAATTTGCGAGTAAGTGAAATTGAGTCACATACGAGGACCAATGGATCCCAATCTCCACCATCGATCAAATTGTAGCTGTGCCTATTTACATGATCGGTAGTAATGAAAGCACAGAACGCATTGGGCAAATCTTCGATCGCGCAACAATTTTAGTATGAAGTAGACTTACGCATAGAACGGACCCATCATTTCGGCGCAGAGATCATCCAGCCGACTTACATCAGCATCATGCGTAAGAAATTTAACGTACGCCTGAATCCTGTATTAAGTACCGAACAAGTGTCAGATATGTGCCGGTTTCATATAGCAACACCGGAGACGTACCAATACCGATACTCAGCAGAACTTTTAAGGACGATTGCAGCGGCAACCTGGTGCTCGAGATGTGAGCGCGTCACGTTGCGCTGCATCAGTGGATCTGTAATTCCCGTAAGTATTGCCGAAGCAGTTCCTCTCTGCACTCTACTGTAGCAAGACGCGTTTTGAAGTCGCCTCAGTGGCCCGATCTGCAACGAAAACGTCAAATTAAAATGTCAAGGAGGCGTTTAAGCGCAGACGTACGGGAATGCTTTTCACGGTGACTACATCTGTGGGTAAAGTGGTCGCAAAATCTGAATATACAAAATCATCATCCGCCACACGCATCCTATTACATATGCCATTGACAATAAGTATTCCACCATCAGACTCATTTCGAAATCCTAGTCCATACCATGCCAACATTTTTATGTCGAATGTGTAAGAGGTCAAATTGGAGCTGCATTTTAACTCCAAGTTAGACTCTGCAAACGTCAGCAGCGGTATTCCCTTCTTTGTCACTTGGCACCGAAGCAGCGTCAATTTTCGAAGGTCCTCGGGCGTGACCTACGACACACCTCACGATGCAAATATTTCGAAAAGATCACTTTACGAAAGGGGTTGGAAAAGACTAACGCACATTTGTGATTGGGTCGATGGAAGTTGAAAGCACGAGCTTGCGTTTAGCGAGGTTCCAGATCTTGAGATCGCCAGTCGCTAAGATGATTAACAGATAAGACGACTCATTCACGCTGCACTCCATCACTGATATAGCGCTACCCAAAGCTAATTATAAACACTTATTTAAGTCAGATGCGGAAAAAATAAGGGGCATGTAGTGTTACCAATATAAGGAAATAGTCGTCGCCCACTCCTGTTAACGATAAGAATATCACCATTGTGCACGCCAACAACGCAATATTTAGCGTTTCCAACTGCGCACACGATCCGGCCAGAGATGCGATCGATCCACTTTATTTCGCTTCCTTCGGAATATTTAACGGTCGAGTAAACGGGTCCTAACTCTGCGTAGCACACCACACAGCATTATAACCCACTCGTAGTAGACAGTAGATATTTTAAATATTCCCACCTACGATTTCCCCTGGATTTGAATTCATCAGATTGTGAACATTGACTTCCACTACCGCTTGAGAAATCCAATTTTCAGCTCTGTAATCTATGCTGGAGTCGGCTGCACCGCACTGTGCGCTTGTGTTGATTTTTACCGAAAATTGCAGTCTAAATGGAAGATCCGGTAGCAAGTGAATTTTTTTGGCAACGTCAGTCCTCCTGTAAGAAACACTTACGATTAGTGCCCTGATACGTGCGCTTCGACCTGCCAGCCAACCTTTCATTAATTAATTTTGGATGACGCGTAAGAATTTCTTTCGACTTAATAGAAGTCGCAGTTTGAATTAAAGCGCTATCACTTTTTTCCCTTTTCCTTTTTAGACTGTTGCTGTCGTTTTTTCTCGCTTCCATTTTTGACACTTGCAATTGCATTTCGCTCGTCTTCACTAGAGATGGCGTCTCGTCGGGATTCAGTTCAGTCTCGTTGCTCTGAGTCGGCGCAGGGCTGACTTGAAGCGCTGCGACATCGTTTGTGCCGGAAACAGAGCTAGCCTCGTTTACGCCGGTCAAAGATAACGCCATACGACTAATTAACATCGCAGCATCCGGCGCTACCGGTGACATGATTGCTGGACCTAATATGTTGCGGATATTATTGTGTGATGAAGCTGGATTAGTAGCTAAAAACTGCGCGCCGAATTGCGGAGGCACAGCATTATTTTGTATTTTATCGCTTGGGATTGTGGGTGTGACGCTTTGCAGTGTATCAGTACTATTTACCTCCTCCGCACCAACTTTGTTCTTCTTTTTTGGTATAAGGGTATTTGTTTTGTTCTCAATAACCAATGCCGCACTTGAACTTTCACCCACACCAACTGCCAATTCAAGCGTATTTGTCGACTTCTCTTCTAGCTACAATATTTTTTAGAGATAATCTTATCAGTAGCATTCTCTACATAAAGCAGTGATAGCGTAAACGTACTTGGAGCTGAATGGGGTTTTCTACTAAAGTCGATGCAAGTGTAATGCCGGCTCGAGACCCATACTTTTGAGCAACCAAGTAGATTACAAAACTTGCCATCGTCACAAAGTGTCATATCAAAACTAATACCTTTGCCTGAAGAAGTTTACTTTGTTGTGCATCGGAAATTGGGGTCCCAATCTCGTCATGTGCGAATTTGAAACAACAAACAGATCCATCGAGGGAACATGCGAGGAGTAGTGACTGAGAGCTTGACCAAGCCAGATCTGTCACTGACGATTCAAAACAATCCTTAATAACCGCTAGTGGTCGAGCCAAATGTGCCAGCCAAATGCTAACAGTCGCATCTTCACCGCCCACAGCACAACATGCGAATTCCTTATCGGGGTCTGCCTTTGATACTATTAAGCAAATAAAAAGTATAAATTTAGTAATAAGGGCGCGCAGGATGGGGAATGGCTGACGCACCAAGCAATTTAGGATTAAAGCGCGTACTAGTTACGACGCCTTGGTGACCAACAAACTTGACATCGTTTGTCCAGGACCCTCGGTTAAGCAAAGAAGCAATGTTCTTCTTAGAGCTAAATGCGTGTGTAGCACAGAGAACGGAGCCATCTGGCGACCACGAAAGTCGACGGAAATGTGAAGTGGAAGCACATTCCTCAAATGGCTCCGTCACAACGTCGGACTGCTGCCAGTCGGCGACTTTCCACATTCGTACCGTTTTGTCTTCGCCAGCACTCGATAAATACTGCATATAACCTTCATTAGACTTCAATGCTTGATACACAAAATCAGTGAAAGCATGTTTAACCTTGCCAACAGGATCCCACGCGACACCCTTGACCCATCCATTGTGTCCCGTTAGCGTCTGCAAAGGCTGCGTCATCACCTCACTAATTACACCAATACCCACATCCCATATCAAAATAGTATTGTCAATGCTACATGTCGCTAGCATTCGATCATCCGGCGACCACGCCACGTCGGCTACATCTGCACCATTGAGCAATAAATATTCGACTATCAGCTCATCGTCATATTTCTCCAGGTCCCATGATTTTGCCAACCCATTGTGTGTCTCTCGAGTGTGGAACACCGCACCCACTTCTGCTTATTAGGCCTCGCATTGGATCCGAAAGGAACAGCAGCGGGAGCACCGACTTGCAACTCATAGAGTAGCACCAGCTGATCGTCAGAACCCGAAGCCAAATAACGGCCATGACTCGCCCAACGCACGCAATTGACGGCTTGTTGGTGATTTGACAGCGTGGCTAGCAGCTCAAAAGTTGAAATGCTTCCGTCAAGTGGCGCCTGTAATGACCATATCTTAACTGCATTGTCTCCGCCTGCCGTTGCGAATATCTGCAGCTTCGGGTGCGCGTCTACGCCATAGATGGCACACACTGATTACAGCAATTGGAGCGAGTTACAGCAATGTTATGTGCTAAGCAAATGTAGAGCGCACGCACCAGTGCCGGACAAATTATCGTGTTTGACGTCCTCGGGCTTTTCCAGTAACATGTTGCGTGTGGGTAAGCAAAAACGTAATTTTGGTCTGTAATGTCATGTTCTATTCGATTTTTTAATAATCCCAACTTTCAATTGTCTAAACTCGTAATACATTTCACAGATTAAATTAATGATTATCAAAGAGAATTCTCAATTGAAAGCTCCAGGTCTATTTAGTGCAGTGCTTGTCACTATAGATTTCATCACCTCTAACTCTTGGCAAGGTCATTCACCGTCACTTGGTGACCCCGGTGAGGAGCAATATCCAGGTTGCCCTGAAGCTCCAAACTCGAGTGCACGATTGCATGGTGTCAGAGAGTCCTAGTTAGAACCTGAAAGTAACGTGGTGTAACGTTACATAAGTATTATATC
This sequence comes from Bremia lactucae, assembly GCF_004359215.1. Taxonomy (NCBI): domain Eukaryota; phylum Oomycota; class Peronosporomycetes; order Peronosporales; family Peronosporaceae; genus Bremia; species Bremia lactucae. The sequence goes on along the minus strand of NW_027152031.1, from coordinate 928,858 downwards.
CTATAATAAGACTAATAAATATTATTTCCTATAAGAGAAATAATAAATATTGTTTCCTATAAAAGGAATAATAAATATTATTTTCTATAACAGGAGTAATAAATATTATTTTCTATAATAAGAATAATAAATATTGTTTCCTTAATAGGAATGATAAATATTATTTCCTATAATTAAGTTAATAAATATTATTTCTTATGAGAGAAATAATAAATATTATTTCCTATGAAAATAAATTGTTATTTCCCTTTGAGAGGAAAAAAATGCAGAAGTATTATATCCTATAAGAATAATAAGTATTATATCCTATTATAGGAATAATAAATATTATTTCCTGTTAAAGGAATAATAAGTATTATTTCCTATAAAAGGAATAATAAATATTATTTCCTATAATAGCAATAATAAATATTATTTCCTGTAATAAGAATAATAAATATTATTTCCTATAATTGGAATAATAAATATTATTTCTTATGAGAGGAATTATAAATGCTATTTCTTATGAGAGGAATTATAATATCATATCTTATGAGAGGAATAATAGATAGTTTTTCCTATGAGAAAAAAAAATATTTCCTTATGAGAGGAAATAAATACAGAAGTAGAAAATTATTACCTTTATTAATTTTGACTTATATAGTTCCAATATTACCAAATTGGGTAATATTGATGCAATTAGACATTGGCTCTATTGACTGGTTGATTTAAGTCTAAATCAACCCCGCCAATCGTTATAAGACACGATTGTGCGGTGCGCAGGGAGGCGCCATAGTTAGTTGGTTAATAATATAATAAGTTCGGAAGTAGATAGAAGATCGTTACGCAGGAAACTAAATATAGTAATATAGTCTTACTTTTTCTGTATTCTATAGCCTTAGTCTGAACCTTTATGCCAAATACCCTTAGCTTCTTAAGAAACCTTCCTCTGTGCCTTTGAGTACGTGAATATTCGAGGCACCTCACCCACACTGTAATCAGTGTAAGGTTAACCACGACTGATCAGTATTGCCCCGTTACACCTGGTAGCATTTCGTAGTCCGTTCGACGACCTACGCACGTTTGGTCCAACATGGACATGTTGGATCAACAAGGAGGGAGCTTCCCAGTCCCTCGAAATGGCTATCACGCACGCGTGAAGAGTTTACTCATTTGAGTGACCTTGAATGGAGAGCGACCGAACGAACGAGTTCGGTCGTGGGCGGGTTAGCCGTTAGCGCTGTTGGAATCGGAGGTTACACTAGTGTAACCGCAGTTCCAATCGCGGTTCGGCTGACCCTCTTAGGATCTTAGGATGGGAAGCGCTGAAATGCACGGGTGGTTATAAGGAAGGATGCATGTAAGTATTTAGCTAGAGAACTACACACTTCTCAATACACAACGGCAGCCTCACACAACTAACAGGTTATGAGCCCAACAATTCACACCGTCGCCGGGAGCGAAGCTACAGACACTCCGAAAGCCAAGGTCGACCAGGAACAGGATGACAGCCGGTATGGAGGTATAGATGAAGTCAAGAAGCCGGCTAAGCCGGTGGACCCGCAGGACAAACTCCTGGATCTCCTCACGGGCCTTGCAGAACGCATGGAGCGCCTGAAGGCGTCGCAGCAGCGACAAGAGGAGAAGGAGCGTTTCACGGGACGTGATTCAAGCGTGTTTGAGTCAGCCTTGGGACTCGGAAGGGCTATGGATCGGATGACGTTGGACCAGACGCCTCCACCACGGCAACAGCACCCAATTTCACCGGCTAGTATTTCGGCGTGAAGCAACGAGAGCACGGGTTCGGGAATGCTGCGATGAATGTGGAAATGGCCCAAGCACCTCAGCCAGAGCTGCCGCAGCACTACGTGCCGCATCCTGTCCATCAGCAGCCTGTCAGGGCACCCACTATGCTTCAGGGCACGCAGGCACCTGTAAACAACTTTCCACGTGTTCCAGATACGCGTCAGCGTAAGCTCGGGATACACCATTTCGATGGCAAAGAGCTCTACCAGGGACTTGGCAGTGGTTTTTATCGTGGGGAAAGAAAGTTTGTACGGCAAATCCAGTTCGCGGAACGTGCGTGCAGATTTCAATGGACAGAGGAAGTGAAGGTGGATATCCTCGGACACCATCTCGCCGGAATGGCGGAGAGATACTACAATCAACAAGTTGAGGCCTGGTGGTTGGAGGAGCCTACACTAGAGCACGCCATGCAGCGCTTGCTGCATACCTTCGCAACCAAAATCACTCCTGCGCAGAGTATGAAGATTTCACGGCCCCGAAGGGCGTGGAACGTAGTTGGACGGAGCACTACCTATACTTGGTAGCGGTCAGCGAAGTTTGTGGTGGCGCGGATAATTTGGTGCTGGACAACATTGTGCACTATGCAGATCCAGCGATGCATGTATCGATGTTATTGCGGCTTAATTTGGGACGCACGGATTACTTGCGTCAAGCGGAACAACTGGCGCATTTCGCCCAGTCAACGGAGATCGAGCTTCGCGGGAAACAACTCGAGCGTGACGTTTTGAATGACGTTCACGAAGGAAAGGTGGACACGCGAAAGTGCTTTAGATGTGGCCAACAAGGGCATCTAAAAGCGGCGTGCATAGGAAAGAAATAGGAAAGGAGCCAGGGTGGTGATGCGAATTTTGTACTCCCTATAGGCGATGAAGCAGCAGAAAAGGGAGTGCGGATCTTGGATACGGGATCCAGTCGTCATCTGGTAAACGATGAGCAGCTGCTGGAAAGTCCGGAGGACTTTGAAAGTCAGTGCGTGGCCGCGGACGGCGGAGCACTGCGAGTGACCAAACGTTGTAGCGTGATGCTGGAAACTACGGTTTTGGGAAGAAGGATTAAAGTGCGACTGCTGGACGTGCAGTACGCAGAAAATTTGAAGAGGAATATTATCTCCCATGGCATTTTGGAAAAAAGGGGTTTAAGGTTGAGTATATAGGCTCACACCGCGTAATTGCACCTATGGCTGGAGGACCCGCAGTTTTTGAGGTGGAGAGACGCAACAATGTACTGATGATTCGTGCAAACGGACAAAAGAATGCGAGGAATGCGAGGAACGTGTTGATGTCGGTGCTGGCGGAAGACCAGGACGATGTCGGATCAGACGTAAAGACAGGAACATTAATGCACTTTCATCGTCGAGTAGGGCACCTGAACTACGACACCATACTCAAGATGGCTAAGGACCCGACTTCTGGGATTTCTCTAACTGATGAGAAGCGTGCTAATTGTCTAATTGTCTGCCTGTGCTCAGGGCAAGCAGACCAAGAATAAGCAAGATCAGGAAGATAGTGGCAAATATTCGCCTATAAATGTCATCGGGGGCGTAATCTGCTCGGACCCTGAAAGGTCCCATGACTCCGCGCGATAGACTGGGAAATCGGTACATGATCAACTTCATCGATCATTGCACAAACTACTGCAGAGTCTTCTTGGTGAAGACTAAAGACGCGGCGGCACAAAAGTTCAAGCACTTTATGGCTTTCTTTGAGAGGCGTTTTAATAACCGTATTTACGTGCTGCGCACGGACGGCGGAGGAAAATACCAGACACTTGACTTGTTTTGTAAGGATACCGGTATCGCAAGACAAATAAGCGAACCGAGAAATCAAGCAAGCAACGGTAAGGCTGAGAGAATGCACCGTACTGTAATGAACATGGTACGCAGCATGCTGTTTGCGTGTGGTCTGCCATTGAGTTTCTGGGGGGAAGCTGCTGAGTACGCGGCCTAAATTCTGAACAGGAGTCCAAGTAAAGGTAACCCGGGTGGTAAGTCACCGCTGCATATGCTCACGAATAACACCCCCGATTTGGGTGACATTCTGGTGTTTGATTACCGTGCACTGTGCACAGACACGCAAAAAAAACAAGTTTTTAGGCGAGCGCGGCAAGCCCGCACTAATCATTGGTCGGAGCGACAAGATGAAGAGATACAGAGTATACATCCCGAAAGACAAGTGGTAGTCGTTACACAGCATGTCAGGAACGTGGAGACTCTCACGAACGTGCAGAATGAGCAGTTGAGGCGCGTACACCTCGAAGACTCGGAGGAGGCGAAATATGATGCCGAAGGCGCGCTGCCGGCGGTGAAACGACGATTCGGAAGAATAAACCCAAAAAGAAGAGCAGCTGGACGCGGGAAAGACATCAGACAAGGTCAGCGTCCAAAAAGGAACCTGCTACCGCAGTACAGCCATCAGCCAATGAGAACCTGGGAGGTCCCGCCCGGACACAGTTAACAGTGTAGGAAGGCCGGACCCGGAAAACTACGGGTAAGCTATGAAGAGCGGATTAAAGGAAAGTGGACCGTGGCGATGCTCGACGAGCTGACGGCACTTGGAGAGAATGGAGTATGGACATAAGTGACCCCACCGATTGGGAGTCACGTACTGCATACAAAGTGGGTGTTCAAGACCAAAACGGACGCCGACGGAGCTATTGAACGTTACAAGGCCAGGCTCGTGGCCTGTGGTAACGAGCAGTTGTTTGGTGTAAATTACAGTCTGACTTTTGCAGCAGTGATGGAATTGAGCACCGTAAAGGTGGTCTTGGTTCTCGCGAGGCGATGGCGCGTGCCCGCTACACACGGCAATATTCCTAATGCCTACGTGAAAGCAGAGAAGGAAAGCACTTGGAAATTTATCTGGCGATCCCGAAGGGAATGGTAATTTCGAAAGGTGTGCTGACTGCATTTGGCGTAGACAGTTGCACTAAACTGGCACTCAGATTGAAAAAAATCACTATATGGTTTAAAGCAAGCGGGGAGGCTATGGTGCCAATTGCTGCACGCTAAGCTCGTTGTAATTGGCATTACGCGCTGCGTAACGGATATGTGTCTACACTACAAGCGACAAGGAGGCGAGATGACTGTTGTAGGCGTCTACGTCGACGACCTTCTGGTCACTGCGTCTAATGGCGGCTTGATGGAAGCGTTTTTCGAAAAAATGAGTGTTTTGTCCATCAAGGACCTAGGCGAAGTACGGAAAATCTTGGGAATGCGTGTGACACACGACGAGTTGGGTAACTACACGCTAGATCAGCAGGCTGCTATCGAGGAGCTTCTGGGACAGTATGGTCTCGAGAGTGCTGATGGCGTGAAAACCCCGATTGCGGAAGAGAGCAACGAAGTAGAGCCTCAGAAAACGCAACTATTGCAGAATACGGGAACTCGTGGAGAGCCTACGATACGGCTTTTTCAGTCACTTGTGGGGAGTTTGCTATGGTTTGCCAGGTGCACGAGGCCCGACATTAGTTTCGCCGTCCACAAAGCGACACGATACACTCATCAGCCATCGATGGCGGACTGGAAGATGGCGAATCGAATAGCGAGGTATTTGAAGGCCACTAAGGGCCTTAAGCTTGATATGAGTATCAAGGAAACTAAGAAGAGCCAGGTCAGTATTGAAATTGGAGTGATGCGGACTTCGCGGGACAAAAGCGATAGGAAGTCTGTCACAGGCGGAGTAATCACGATGGACGGGCGATTATCCAGTGGATGTGCAAGAAACAGACTGGAGTCTCGCTATCTACAATGGAAGCAGAATTTACTTCTGCTTCACACGTCAGTCGAGAGTTACTCGGACAGGGGAGCTTTTGCGGGAGCTGCAATTCGAGATAGCGGAGCCTATGCCAATGTTCATGGGCAACCAAGCTGCTATAAGGCTGCTGGAGTCAGAGGATAGCATGGCGAGCGCTAAGCATGTTGACATTCGGGTCAAATTCATCTGCGACTTTGCGAGAAAGGGCATAGTAAAGCCCGAGTACGTGAAATCACGCCTGATGATGGCAGACCTTCTTACGAAGGCAATGCCGGCGCCCAGGATGGCCGAGCTGCGTGAAATTTTCAAGTTATTGGAAGGCTTAGGAAGCGACGACCGAGGAGGAGTGTTGGAATCGGAGGTTACACTAGTGTAGTGTAATTGCAGTTTCAATCGCGGTTCGGCCGACTCTCTTATGATCTTAGGATGGGAAGTGCTGAATTGCACGGGTGGTTATAAGGAAGGGTGCATATAAGTTGTAAGCTAGAGAACTACTCACTTCTCAATAAACGACGGCATCATCACACAACTAACAAGCGCTACGCTGTACACTCTGGGAAGAGATGAACAGCATAGCCGAGTTCATACAACGCGAGCTCGAAGAGGCCCGAGAGAAAGTAGCCCTGCTTCACCAGCAAGGCTCTCAACACGCGGAGGTGTTGAAAGAACAGGGTGCTCAACAATGGGAACTGTTGAGACAGCAGCATGTAAATGCTACTAATGAGCCGACGCTTCCGCGTCGACGCGAATGCTTAAAAACGAAATTAATAAGTTTAAGCATCGAAGGCGACTCCCTTTTAAGATGGTTCGTCGAATTAGACGACGCCATAGAAGCTCGCCGCATCAATGGTTATGCGACGAAAGTGAAATTTGGCATATTCAACTTAGCCGGGCGTGTCAAATCTTGAGCCTTGGGGATCAAACTTCACGACCCATTCGTCTTTAGTTCGTGTGAGGTCTTTAAAACCCGGCTCAGACAAACGCTGAGCCGTCACGTGCCGAATTCATGGCTCGAGCCGAGCTCCTGGATTTAAAGCAGGACAAGCGTGACATTCACGCTTATGCTCAACATACACGATACCTGGTCGGTTGTATCGTTATTCATTCAATTGATGAACAAACAGAGGTAAATGTGCTTATTAAAGGACTTGCAGACGACCCTGTTAAGACCTACCTGTTCCGGCTAGAATTCGGTACGCTCGAACAAGCGATATCTATAGCGGAATAGGAGGAATTCAGTCTTACACAGGATTTTGTCCACTCTGGTGCTTATCGTCTACAGAGACGACAAGAAACGGAGGTCCAACCCATGGATCTCTCGTTTGTAGAGAGAGAGAAACCTCGCACTGCATGTTACAAACGATTACAAAAATGAACTCGTTGTCAAAAGACGGGCCACTACGCCTATGAGTGTAGTGCCCCACAGCCAGTGCCTAGAAACACTGAGCGAAGCCGAACTCTCGCTAGGAACAGCGGAGGTCGCGGATCCGACGCTGTTGCGAAATCGCAACGGCGAGGCGGATCGTCGAAAACGGTCGGGGTCAGTAGGTTCGGAGCGCCCTACAGATCCAGCAACGTCAAAAGGATTTGCAGGCTTTTTAGCATAAGTTGCTCCTTATAAAACATTGTGTGTAACTGCCCCAGGTGATTAGATTAACCTCATCACCTTGAAAACTACAGTATCAAACAAATTGCCACTAAAGTTTCTAGTCGATTGTGGGGTGTCGAACGATTTCATTCGAAACCAATCGCTAAAAGATCGCAGGCTCAATTTTATTGAGCGCGATATCCCTCTAACGAGGATGACAGTGCCCCTAGCAACAGGCGCATCTTTAACAGTAATGAAACGTGTAGTTGGTATCCGATGCACGTTAAATAGTAAACAGTACGAGGATGACTTCATCGTACTAGATTTAGATGACAAATTTGATGTCATCCTTGGGCTCAGAAAGTACTAGCCATGTATAAATTGGCACCATGAAGCCGTGACGATGCCTGTCTCTTGTTCATCAGTTGGCCAATGATGAACGTCTTGAAGCGTCTAGCGTCCACAAGCGTCTAGCGTCCACAAGCGTATGGATGTCCTACGAGTGAGTGCGATGGCCTCACTTGTGATCGGTCGCTTGCATGACTACAAGACCTCAGTGTGAATACCCAACACAGTGTGGAGTTAGATCTCGACGGCTGTGAACAAGCACAGGCAGCGTCGAAGTTCGACAACTCGAATAAGTTGTGTGGTACGAATCAAGGATGCTTGCTTGACAAGCAACATCCAAGAAAATTTAAAACGCCCGTCTATAAGAGACAGTGTGAAAGTCCTAGATCGACTGGAGGGTCGATTGTAGAGGATCTCGCTGTGGTAGCGCAACCACAGTTAGAAGCAGTTGGGAAGGAAACTCCCCAAAAACTGTCTGTGGGAATAAGTCCCCGGAAACCTGTGGTCAAAGGTTTTCATGTACTTTTGTTAATAAGTTTCAAAGTGGAAAATGAGACGATAAATGTCTTAGCAGACAATGGATCAAGTGTAGGCTACTATACACTTAATCTAATAGCGCCTCCGAAGTTAACTTCGGGCATAACTCAATTGCCAACGCTTGAACCGAAATGGTTCTTGCGTGATCTGCATAGTGGCATAGTCAAGCAGATCTGCGTACTTGTCACAGATGACAACTAATTGGCCGATTTTCGGTCGGCAATAGCATTTCCTGAAAACGAATGGATTCCCAACAGCTCATCGATGGACGAAAGTGTTCTCGATGACAAGACTCGGATTGAACGTTTAGGTCCCAATCCTGGGAGTCTTTGAAGACAAATCCTTTATATAAGATTTTAAAGAATTTAAGGATGTCTTCCCTGAATCAGTTACGTGTCATGAAGCAATGGCCATTGCCTCTCGTGGACAAGTAATAGGGTCGACAAATTCTTTGCCGATCACTTAGCAGCGGGCCATGTGAAGGAACCAACTTCCCCACATAGCTCTCCGAACTTCTGTGTGCGTAAAGCAACAGGGGGATGGCGAATTGTGCATGCATTTAATAAAATGAACGCTGCAACGAAACCGCCATACTACGAAAATACGTAATCATTGATGGTATGTCAAAGAGTACAATCTTTTCGTCAATGGATCCAATGGATGGGCTCTATCAGAGCTTTATGTGTGAACAAGGTATCCTGTTCACAGCAGTAAGCACCCCCAAGCGGTATGCTATGGGAATGGCTAGTTATGCCACAGGGTCTTAGTAATGCCCCTGCGACATTTAACAGATGTGTAACCAATCTGTTAAGATCCGCGCGGGATTTCGCACCGAGTTATATTGATGACGTGACGTTAATAGCAGAGCCATGAATGGAAAGTAGGACGTTAAAGTACATCGTACCCACGTCCGAAAGGTTCTTACACTTATGCGTTAGCACGATTTGTATGCAAATCTCAAGAAGTGTATAGTCGCTGCAAGGGAAGTACCACTTCTTGGGTGCATCGTGGGTAAACACGGTGTATGCCCGGAACCAGAAAATATCAAGGCGATCACTGATAGGCCTGTTCCAATCGATGTAAAGGGACTTAAAAAGTTCCTCGGCTTTGCGGCGTACCTGCACAAGTACTCACGCAATTATGCAGAAATGACCATTCATGAAACAGTATTTTGAACCTGGGTTAAGGTCGATTTCGTGTCGAGTGCCTTTATACTTCGGCAACTCGCACGGTACTGATTCAGGGAAGCCATCCTTATATTCCTTTAAATTGTTATATAAAGGATTTGTCTTCAAAGACTCCCAGGATTGGGACGTTAAATGTTCAATCCGAGTCTTCTCATCGAGTACACTTACATCCATCGATGAGCTGCTGAGAACCCGTTCACTCTCAGAAATACTATTGCTGACCGAATATCGGCCACGTAGTTGTCATCTGTGACAAGTACGCAGATCTGCTTGACTTTACCACTACGCAGATCACGCAAGAACCGTTTCGGTTCTAGCGTTGGGAATTGAGTTATTTCCGAAGTTTACTTGTGAGAATAGCAATGGATCAAGCGTAGGCGCTTATACACCAGTGTATAAGCGCCGACACTTGACCTATCATTTACTAAGACATTAATTGCCTCAGTTTCTTCTTTGGAGCTTATTTCCAAAAGTATCTGGGAACCCTTGATCACAGGTTTCCGGGGACTTATTCCCACAGATAGTTTTTGGAGAGTATCCTCCCCAACTGCCTACCACAGCGAGATCGTCTACGATCGATCCCCTGTCGATCTAGGACTTTCGCACTGTCTCTTATAAACAGGCGATTTAAACTTGCTTGGAGGTCATGGAACACTGATTGTCAGCGTTCATTTAAAGTATCAAGCAAAGCTTGATGCAGTCGCCAATTCTGGCGATTGAGGACCAAGATCGACCTATTCATGTGGTCTGTGACGCCAGCGATTTCGGAATCGGCTGTGCGTTGATTCAATATGACACAGACGGCGCAGAGCGCGTCGTCTGTTATCAATCGCGTCAGCTTCAGCCAACTGAACGCAACTATCCAGTGCATGAAAAGGAACTTCTTTCCATAAAGTACGCACTGGCTAAGCTTAGGTTCTATCGCTTGGAAGATAGACCGTTCATTGTATATACGGATCATGCGTCTTTACGCACGGCCGTAAACAAATCACACCTCTCGCAAAGAATGGCGAGATGGTCGTCATTCTTCGCGAAGTATAACTTCTCCGTGGAGTATAAACCAGGACGACTTAACGTCGTCGCTGTTGCGTTACCACGCCGGCCCGATTTTGAGCCGGCTGCGCAAATCAACAGTGAGCATAAGGCCACTGTTGCAACAATATGTTTTTCGTCGTGAACATTACTTGATGACGTTAGAAGAGCTTATCAAGAAGATAAGGCTCTTAAAGGTTGATGATTTGCCTAAGAAATCCATCCCAACAATTCTTAAAAGGATTGTCAAAATTGTATCGATCCTCAACAGATCGATATACAGCGCGCAATGGTTTATTGTAAAATATAGCCATTGCTGGCGACACTGCTCGTGTCGATATCCCTACCCATAATGATTTGCGATTAAGCATCATTTATAAGTACGACGATGCACCGATAAGTGGTCAACGTGTACGTGAGAAGACTTATCTTACGATAACTTGCGACTTCTGCTGGCCACGCCAGTATAAATTTGTCTGCAAGTACATACGTGCTTGCGAAATTTGTCAACTGGTAAAGCCCAGTGCTTCATCCCGTGCTCCTTTACAACCTCTGCCTGTTTTTGCAGAGTGTTGGCAGTCTGTCTCGTCTTCGAATTTTCCGATGACGAACATAAAATCAATGGTATTTTTGTTTTGTTGATCGTTTTAGCAAGATGTTACATCTTGCTGCAATACCGGAGTCAACCACCACAGGCAAAGGCTGTGCTCGTGTCTTTGTCGTCACGATGTTTCGACTCCATGGGTTACCCCGTGAACTGGTCTCAGATCGAGAAACTATATTTACGGCGGAATGTCGGCGAACAAAGTCCAAATCACTCGGAACACAGTTAAAAATGTCAACTTCTGATCATCCTGAAACAGATGGTCAGACGGAACGTGCAAATCGTATTCTCGAAGAGATCCTCGCGGATACGTCTACTCTTTTAAGAGTTGGAGCGAGTTCTTGCCGATGGAAGAATTTGCCATCAACAGTTCAGTGCGTGCTTCTACAAAGCATACACCAGGTTTAATGAATGGCTTACGCCACCAACATACACCTACTTTGTTTGAGAGTAACTCTTATTTAAGGGGGAGGGACTCGCTCGAGCAGAGAACCTTCTAGTTCTTGCTCATCACGCATTAGCCCTAAGGTCAATGCGAAGGAACCAATGTGTATTTATTAAAATATATAAGTGGACAAACTCAGTAATAACAATAATGCTATTACTGACTCAGACAACGATGCTGAAAGCGTCATCATCGAAAACAACACTATCAATGAGAGCGATATTACTTTTAATAATGAAGAGATTAATATCTGCGCAGTGCGAGCCGGTTGCACTGAAAAAAAAAATTAAATCGAGTTAGCAGGTGATATCCTGTTGGCTAAAGAAGAAGGCGTTCAGGATTCCATTGCTGATGCGGTGGACCGACAGAAACGAAATTCTGACAAAAGTGGAAGAGCATACATTCCTTTATTTTTAAATTAATGACCTAGTACTACTGTCGACGGCTAACTTACCGAAACATGTAGTGACGAATGTAGTGACGAATGGAGTGACGAATGGAGGCAGTAATAAATTACTGCCTAGATATATCGGCCCGTTTCAAGTACTACATCGTCAAGGCAATGGGTACACGATCGAGCTGCGTTATAGAATGCGTACGCATCCTACGTTTTATGTTGGGCCGTCTCCGCCCGTACCATCAGTACGATGCTTCTTCCGATTCCGAATTACACCGGAACGGTCAAAAGAATCAGCCAAAGCCTGATGATTCCAAGCCAAAAATTATTGGCTCGGAACAGGGTCTGATTCTCTTGAACCAGACGATGCACTTTTCTTCCAAGGAAGAGATCTTCTGATGAACTGTCAACCAGCTCGTTTTGAAGAGACCTATGTGTCCTTTCGTTCGCCAGTTGTTCAGTAGTAATCTGCGCACAAGTTTTCAACTGGTCACGAGAAATAGTATCGACCGTCACCACTAACTCGCGGCGACGGGATCGCTCGTGATCAATATCTTTCCTAAAAAAATAAAAGGTGTGATCCAATCACGATATTGATTCGGGTTTGTCAAACTAGGCGAACCCGACTTTTCCACCCCCTCCACATTCATTGACGGATTCGAGTGGTGAGAAGCGCTTTCTTGCTGAAAGCTTCTCGAACCATCGTGAGGTAAAGGGGATTCAAACGAGTTATCTCGTTCGTTGGCAAGGGTATCCACCCTCACATGATAGTTGGGCACCTCGTTCCCAACTGATGCTCGACGTTCCAGGTCTCGTCTTGCAGTACGACGAGACTCCTCCTCCTCGACAGGATGTCCATCGGAGAACGAGCGCTTCCCCAGCTCGTAAAAGGATTGGAGGTTCTCAATCCCTTGACGCATCTCGTAAGAGATGAGCGTCCTCCAATGAGGATATTTGAGGGCATATGCTTCCTTAGGGGCATGACTTGCACCCCTAAAACAGCATGGGCATGAGTCCCCCATGAGAGGCAAGGAATCCCTGCCTCTCTAGACAAAGGTGCAACCGACTACGGTTCGTTTCTCAAAGCGTTCACGGAAAGCATTTAGATTGTCAAGCCAGGCCTCACGGCCAATGTTTTGTACATTCTGTACAAAGGCTGTCCAAGCCTGGAACAAAGGTTTTACACCCTTGAACCGTTTGCAACTGTACCACCGATGCCGGTAAAAGGCATCGATGAAGAATTCCGTTTCATCCTCACCAGGCTTGTGAAGCCTGGATGAGTCCAATGACATCATATGATATCGATAGTTGGTCATACCAGACCAACGAGTGAGGTTATCCTTTGAGGGCAACCGAGGCCTCTTTAAAGGAGCGAACCGCAACGTATTGCGGTCCCTCTCCTGTTGGCTCATGTTAGCGTTAACAATAATTGGCCTGGGAGCGATCCCTAGAATCACTCCTTTTCTAATGATGCAAACTAGCACCACCAGCAGCACTTTTCCTTTCGCAACGGCTTTGTTACTGGTGACGCATACTAACGTCACCAGAGTGGTCATCGCCCGCGGAGTCATCTGATGATGACTCCCCACCAAAGTGGTCCGACGAGTCGATCGACCTCGTCATCACCTCTCTGATCGTCATGTTAGAACCCAAAGGTTTAACAGACTCGGTCTCGGGTGATCCGGCGGCCTTTACAGTAGCCACTGAGTCGGGCGATGCCGGTGACTTGGACCAGTCACCTACAATTGGTGTAGCAGGTGACTTGTCACCGTCACTGAAATGTCATCAACTGATGACATGTTCTAGTCACCTCCAATGGGAGAAGGAGGTAACGTGGGTTCCCCGCAGTAGATGCATTATTTTCAACTGAAATATTTGCAACGGCAACAGCTCACTGATCCGAGCAGCTGCGAGCTTTGCGGCCTCACGAACGCAAAATTACAAGGATAGACGTATTAGTATTTCTTGTCAACCTACATCAGTCACTATAGTGACTGTTGGTTAAGGGAGGGTGATGTAACGGGGTGTCCCGTTACCTAGTATTATCTCCTATAAGAGAAATAAATAATATTATTTCCTATGAGAGGAAAGGAATAAAGAAGTACAAAATTATTATCTTCATTAATATTGACTTGTATAGTTCCAATATTACCAAATTGAGAACATTAATGCAATAAGATATCAGCTCTATTAACTGGTTGGTTTATGTTTAAATCACCCCCCCCCAAGATACAAGACACGATTGTGTGGTGCGCAAGGAGGCACCATACTTAGATAGATATGATTTAATAAGTTCAGTAGTAGATAGAAAATCGTTGAGAAGGAAACTTAATAGATTAATAGAGTTTTACTTTAGCTCTCTTCTAAAGCCTTAGTCTCGACCTTTGAGCTAAATACCCTAAGCTTCACAAGAAACCTTCCTCTGTACATTTGTGTACGTGAAGTTTCGAGGCACCTAACCTACACTGTAATCAGTGTAAGGTTAACAAGTACTGATCAGTACTAGTTAACCTTACTGTAATGCGGCACACATCGGTTGGAGAACCGTTGTTGTCGTACATTTACCTTATGTGTAAATAACCTTTTATCCTATTCAAAATAGTTAACTACTTAAATCCCATTTATTATGGGTAACAACTGTGGTCACCGCCAGATATAAATGTGGAGGCCAAAATATACATTAAACTATCTAGGATAAGGTTTTAGATTTAAATAGTTAAATAAGGTGCAGTTCCCCTTTTGATCTTAGAGCGTTAAGTGCCTTCTAAGGTGTGCGCATTGATCTGTAAGAGATAAAAGCCTTTCTAAGGTATATATATGTACTCTCTTGGTCACTAGCTGTAATTTGGTTCTACGAACCCCTAAATCCCTTGAGCTAAAATTCATTAAGCTCTAATAGCTTGTACGACTCCCTGAGTTGTTAAACCCATTAGTTCTATAAAACTAAGAGACTCTTTAAGTCTAAAAGTCTTCGTTCCGAGAGATCGGAACACGGATTGCCAGAACACCGCCGTGAATCTCGGATCTCTATCCGTGACTAATTCACGGGGTAACCCATGGAGTTTGAATACCGTGTCGATAAAGACACGGGCACAACCCGGAGCCGTAATCGACTCTGGTACCGCAGCAAGGTGTACCATCTTGCTGAATCTGTCTACAAAAACAAGGATTCCATTGTTTTTGTGTTCGTCTTCGGGAAATCCGAAGACGAAGTCCATAGATACGGACTGCCAACACTCTGCCGGAAGTGGTAGAGGTTGAAGAGGTGCACGGGATGAAGGGCTAGGCTTCACCCGTTGACAAACCTCGCAAGCACGAATGTACTTGCGCACAAACTGATACTGGCGGGGCCAGTAAAAGTATCGACTTACCGTGAGGTAAGTCTTCTCACGTCCACGATGTCCACTTGTTGGAGCATCGTGACACTCATACATGATGCGCAAGCGCAAATCATTGTGAGTCGGGACGACGACACGTGGGGTGTCGCCGGTAACGGCTGTGTAATACAATAAGCCGTTACGTGTTGTGTATCGATCGGATGACGATCGATATAAAGCCGGTAGATCTTTAAAAGATTTATCGGATGGATTCATTAAATGATCCATCAGACAAAGAAGGTCCTTATCTTCTTTATAGGCTTTCTTTATTTCATCAACTAAGGTTGATGATGGAACACTCGTAGTGAGTGTTGCAACAGTAAGATCACTTTTACTGTTGGGGTGCACTGCTGACTCGAAATCGGGTCGGCGTGATAACGCATCAGCGACGACATTAAGTCGTCCTGGTTTATATTCGACGGAGAAGTTATACTCCGCGAAGAAGGATAGCCACCTCGCCATTCTTTGCGAGAGGTGTGGGCTATTGACGGCCGTGCGTAATGACGCATGGTCCGTATATACGAT
>NW_027152031.1:846710-908743 GCF_004359215.1 Bremia lactucae | reverse complement strand
TGTGGTCCTTGGACGGACTACAAAGTGCTACCAGGTGTAACGGGGCACTGCGACTTGTACTGTTTCAGTACAAGTCCACTTCACACTGCTTCAGATGTGAGTGGTGCCTCTCGTTAGGTGACGTACACTGTACGTATAGAGGAAGACTTCTCTTAAGGCAAGTTAGCTTAAGAGTGTAAAATGAAAACTGTATTAATATAGTTAAGTGTCTTGTTAATCTATCTTTGTAAATGTTGTCTTAACTATAAACTAATACTAAACATGTAAATGAATTCTTATCTATCTTATCTGTAACTCTCTTTGATTACTTCTACAGCTGATTAGTCTGCGGAATAAATAGACATAATGGTCTATACCTATTTATGGATAAGAATTCAGGAAATTACTATAAAGTAATTTCCTCCAAATATTATCTATCTTTTTGATAATATTAATTAACAACCTTTTAGTGTTAATTTCATGTAACGATACACCCCGTTACATATCATCTACCTTTTAGATAATATATTAATTAACAACCTTTAAGTGTTAATTTCATTTAACGATACACCCCGTTACATCACTCTTTTGTGATAGATTGAGCCCTCCTCATAGCCGTTGTAAAGTTTCATTTGTACAGGTGTTGTTTGTAATGTATTCAAATCTAAGGGTATTCGCTCCAGCCAATCAAAGCTCGTTAATATAGCCTAGGGGTAATCATTAATAACTTGGGGGTTCTGCATTGGGGAGCGGATCCCAAATTTATTGCTTGGAGCCAATCGTAATGAGCGAGCTGTATCAGGAGGCGGCATCCCTGCTTAAAAAGCTGGAACGCCATCAGGGTGGGCTAAAAAGCCTAGCGTACTCAGATTCGACGCTGCATAAGCGTAGCTCGTTCGCGCTAGTTTGTGAAACGTTGCGATACAAACCGTTGCTGTGCCAGCTGCTTTCAGCCGTGCCCGATTGTCGCAAATCACTTAAGTCTGCTAAAACTTCCAACGAGCCGCCTGCGCTCGTGTTCGTGACACTGTATGACTTGCTGTTCGGTCGGCAGAAAATACAAGGAGGCGGATACGTAAAGAAGGCTCTTGTGCAACACCAGACGAGCTTGCGCGCAGCACTAGCGAGACTGAAAATTAAGCGTAAGGTGGTGTGTAATGAGGCTTTGCTGCCTCCTGGAAACCGCCAAAAGCACCTAGCACTGCCTCGCTACGTACGTGTTAATACTCTCCTGGCCTTACCGGAGGAGGTTGAATCCTTCAAGCTTGAATACGATGCCAAACTGGACCAGGACGTGCGCGACCTGCTAGTGTTGCCGACGGGCACGGAGTTGCACGAGCACGAGATGGTCACGAGTGGAAAGCTTATTCTGCAGGATAAAGCTAGCTGCTTTCCGGCATTTGTGCTGCATGCAGAGCATGCAGATGCTGAGGGTAATCAAGGCGACGTGATTGACGCGTGCGCTGCGCCTGGTAATAAGACAAGTCATTTGGCGATGCTATTGCAGCAACTGGACAGTAATGGGGGAGATGACACGATCCCAAAGCGACGAGTATTTGCTTTTGACCGGTCGGCTAAGCGACTTGAGTTGCTGAAGCGCCGCATGAAGCTGGCAGGAGCCTCAAATCGGGTGCAAGTCGAGCTCAGAAGCTTTCTAGAGGTGCATGTGGATGATGAAATGTTTCGCAACGTTCGCAGCATATTGCTGGACCCGTCTTGCTCTGGGTCAGGTATGACAAACCGTCCAGACCACTTGTTTAACGTTGCTAGCTTGCACGATACCGTGCTTAAGCCTGACCTTGCTGCTGAGTACGAGAATGACTCATCTAAACGGCTTCAATTGCTTGCAGATTTCCAGCTGAAAGCTTTGCGCAAGGCTTTTTCTTTCTCACAGGTAGAACGTGTCGTATACTCGACTTGTTCAATTTTTCAAAAAGAAAATGAGGAGGTTGTTGCTGCAGCTTTGAGATCAGAGGAAAATGTTACTGCGACGCGTCCATTTGTTTTGAGACCCGCCCTTACTTCGTGGCCACGTCGTGGAATTCAGGTTGACGGCCTAACGGCCGAGGAGGCTAAGGCACTCTTACGTGCAAATGGGATGGAAGACTCAACAAACGGATTTTTTGTGGCGTATTTTGAGCGCTCTAGTAGAAAATATGGCGATACAGCGGAAAGTAAGGTCAAGAATGCGTCGCGAGAAACTGTTGTTGCCGAGGCTCTTTCACAACCGAACTCGAGCACATTACAATGTGAAAATCCTCAATTGAGCAAGAAACGCAAAATTCTTTCTGCCACTCAAAAGGAAAATCGTAAGCGTCGCAAGCGAGGTAAACGAAAGAAGCACGGTGTTGCAAAAACAGGCACTGACTATGGTAGTAATTTGAATAAATGAGTAGCAACTTATGGGTTGGATATTTTTCTCGATGTCTGGGATAATAAATCCTTTGAAATTCCTGGTATTCAGACTTTCTTAAAAGATATGTAAATTAAATTGTAATGGTAATTTGTGGATCAGAGGTGGTGCCAGCGTCGCTGATTTAACTTACATGTAATCACATAGTTCGTTTCACAGGCCAAGATACATCGAAACAGCTCTTGATTGGAAACGCATGTTCGTTTTAGAAGTCGCTTTTTAATCCTTAGCAGTCATTTTGACACTAAAACAAAAAAAGTAACCTTTTAAAGAACAGAAATAAATACTTGACGATGTTTTTACAACCGGATCGTTGTGATTCGTTACTCAGTCTCTGTCAAATGGCAGGCACCATTTGCAGGTCCCTACTTAAACCGAGCCTTCGACGACGTGTGTTTTTTTTTCTTCTTCGGCATTCTCATCCATGCACGCCGTTAAGTCAGTTTCGACGTCTCCATCATCGTCAGAGTCGCTTTCGGACTCTACACTAATGTCGTCCAAATCGACATCAGCGTCAGCGTTTATGTCGCCTGCCGAATCGGACTCACGATTGCGGCGCTTGGCGATAGCGGCAACGGCGACACCGACAATGCCTACAGCGGCGCCGATTAGACCTCCAAGGAGCACCGGCGTACTGCCTTTCATCGAGATCCAATTTTTCGCTTCTGCAGCGAAAGATACATTCTCCACCTTTATCGGGGGGATGATTGCGTTCTTTTCTTTTTTCTGGTCCGTTTTGAACAGCACCATTTTTCCCTGCTCAAGTTTTGTGTCGCTCTTCGCATGCTTTGTGACGTCTTTCACAATGTCCAAGTCCACATTGCCGTTATGCATGCGCAAGTGAATGGACTTCACGCCCTCGGGCACGTCAATTGTTTCGTCCAATTCCTCATTGTTCTTTAATTCAAGCTCCTCGCTGTAATCCTCGTCGTCATGTAGATCTACAGCAACGATGCCATCCGTAAAATCGACGTCCGTGTCCACTACATCGCTCACGTCTAAGCTGGCGTCGGCGACAAAATCCAAATTATTTGAGGATGTCAAATCAAGGATCTGTTTACCTTCTCCGACGTAATCTAGGACCTCATTCTCCGCCAGATTCACATCGACATCGGCGGATCCGTCGAGATCGAGGTCCAAGTCCTGCGAGCTTGAAATATCAAGACTCTCCGAGCCTTTCAGCTTCACATCTGCTGAGTCTGTGCTTTTTAAATCGAACGAGTCACGCGAATCACAGGAATCAGACGATTCGCTTATGTCCTCCTGAACGGGCGTATCTTTTGGTTGATACGCCCCTTTAGGCGCATACTGAGTCGTATGGTGAATTCCAGCTAGCTTACGGCGGGTGGATGCGCGCAGCGCTAAGCTTTGTCCCAACTCCGATGCGGCAAATGTTGACAGGCACAACGCCATCGCCATCATTGTCTTTACCGATAACACCATTGGCGTTGCTTGCTCGCAATTATGGTTGTGATTGGCTAAACTTGGAAGAAATCAGGCAGTGTGACCCACGGGTTGCAAGATCGCTCGGGGACCGGAAAGATATATCGATACCGGTACTACCTCTGTCATGAAAATAAAGCTTGTTTAAGCTGAACGCTTCTCGTGTCGATTAGTGTAAGGCAAGCGAGTCAAGCTAAATGCTTCGTCGTGCCGAAGGCGACGAGGAAGTAATACAGGGTCTACGGGATTAAAAGGACAAGTTGTCGTTGCATCTCTGGGAGATCGGTCCGGAGCAGTCTTCTATTTATATGAGACTGGGACAATTGTAAATTGCGCTTACGAACTCGTAGCTGAAGCTTAGATATAAAGTTTAAAGAATTCATTTTATTAGACTTCGTGCTGCCAATTGTTTAAAGCTACTAATTTACCAAAATTACAATACATATTTCAACAAAAATTGTAGTTAGTATATTGACAATTTGGCGTGCTATGGAAGTTGCATGCTTGAAGAAAATTGTTAGAGCTCCGAGATATGATGTTCAAGAATTAGGGAATAGCGTCTCGCTGACAAACGTTGTGCTTTCATGTAGATATACTTGATCAAATTTCACGTTGAGCTCAGCGGCTTCTACGAGATGCGATAAAAGGATGCGATAGACAAAATGTAAAGCTTTGTACCTCGTCCTTTTTTAACGGTGGGGTTTGGGCAATTTGGGTCCATGTAGAGCTCTTTGGTCATATGTAGCTAATATAGTCATCTAGGTCGTTGAAAAGGCCGCATCTTAAGTCCTCCGCAAGTAAAACAGGAAGCGGTTCCAATTGCTCTGACAGCGTCGTATCCAGTGACGTCAATGTCTTTAATCAACTTTGGCTCGCGGCAAGCGACCAGTCGATCTACAAAATGTGCACAAACAATGCGAAGTTTGTCAAAATGGTACGCATCTTATGTTTCACGTACCCAAGCTATTATCCTGGAGGCCATCCGAGCTTGCGTCCCCCAAGGAGGTGCAGATGCAGGTGAAATACAGATTGACAACCGTCTAGTCCATCATTGATGACAACGCGAAATCCCTTATCCAAATTCTGTTGCTCGGCGACAAGCTTGGCTGTATACAGCAGATGACCAAGTATGGGTTTGTGGCGTTCCTCCGCATAAGCGAGTTGCGACAGGCTATCGCGCCATTTTGGAATGACCAAAATATGTACAGGTGCCTGGGGATTGACGTCGTGGAAGGCCAGGCATTGTTCATCATCGTATACGATCTCGGCGGGGATTTGCCTGTTGATGATCTTGTCGAAAATAGTCCCACCGACAGCGTTGGTAGGTTTGTGTGCGGTCGCAGCATCGGCTTTTGCGCGTTCATTTGTGCTCATGGTGCGATTAGTTAAGCGGAATAGGGAGCAGCGCAGCAGCAAAGACTTGGTAATCAGGGTGTTGCTATGGAGAGCTAGCCTCATAGAAAATAACGGGGCCGCCGGAACTTTCCAAAATATTGATTTATGAGGCAGAATTTTCTACTTCACACAATCTGTCGCTAGAAATCTTTCTGTGTAACAGGAAATTTTACACGAAAGTATAAAACCGGCTATATTTATAATTATTTATTACTATTTAAATATTACAGGATATTGAACTTCCGGTCATTCATAATTCTCTTGGTAGTGTCACGTATTCAAAGACATTTTAAAAAGGTAGTATTTCGTAATTATTACCTTTAGATCCCAATTTTACGTGAACTCGTTGCGAAATTATTTGCGTAATTTATGCATTTCGTTTGCGCTGACGATATTCGTCAAAAATTCGGATAAAGCGTCTCAGTGTGTAAGTGGACACTGCCGACTTGTAGTGCTTCAGTACAAGTCCACTTCGCACTGCTTCAGTACAGGTCCACTTCGCTTGCTTCAGTACAAGTCCACTTCGCATTGCTTCAATACAAGTCCACTTCGCACTGCTTTAGTGCGAGTGGTGTCTCACGTCACTCCACGTACACTAGTACGTGCAGAGGAACACTCTTTAAACACTTGCTTTAAGGAGGGTTAAAAGCAAACTGTATCTAATATAATTAAGTTCTTCAGTTTCTATCTATATAATATTTACTTATTATGTACTAATACAAAACATGTATAAAGTTTATCTGTCTCTCTCTTTGCGCGCGTCCAGTGCTGACTGGAATAGACTTAATGGCCTATATTGACCAATATATAAGCTTTCCGAATATTACTATGTAAAGTAATATTCTTCAAATATTCCCAACCTTTTAGATAATATATTAATTAACAAACTTTAAGTGTCAATTTAATGTAACGATACACCCCATTACATCACCCTCTCTTAAGCGACAGTCACTCTGGTTGTCATTGAATAGAGTGGTTACTATAAAACCACTTAATTAAAAACGATGTTGATTGGTCAGAACCATCATTTTTAATTCTATCGCATTTTTAACGAGTCCAGGCCACTGCCTCGCGAACAAGTACTTGCGATAAATTCTTTATCGATCGACTAAAAGCGGGCCATGTGAGGGAGTCAACCTCCCCACATAGCTCTCCGACGTTCTGTGTGCGTAAAGCAACAGGAGGATGGCGGATTGTTCATGCATTCAATAAATTGAACGCTGCAAAGGTACCGGCTCAAACGCCGATATCACGAAAAGACGTAAGCATTGATGGTATGTCAAATGGTACTATCTTTTCGTCAATGGATCTGATGGATGGATTCTATCAGATCCTTATGTGTGAGCAAGATATTCCGTTCACAGTAGTAAGCACCCCAAGCGGTATGCTATGGGAGTGGCTACTCATGCCACAGGGGCTTAGTAATGCCCATGCGACATTTAACAGATGTGTAACCAATCTGTTGAGATCGATGCGGGATTTTGCACCGAGCTATTTTGATGACGTCTTCGTTCATAGCAGAGCTATAAACGGAAAGTCGGACGTTGAAGTACTTCGTACCTACGTCCGAAAAGTTCTTACACTTATGTGTAAGCGCGTAAGCACAAGTTGTATGCAAATCTAAGGAAGTGTATATTCGCTGCAAGCGAAATACCACTTCTTGGGTGTATCGTGGGTAAACATGGTGTACGCCCGGATCCAGAAAAGATCAAGGCGATCACCGATAGGCCTGTGCCAATCGATGTAAAGGGACTTAGAAGGTTCATTGGCTTAGCGGCGTACCTGCACAAGTACTCACGCCATTCTGCTAAAATGACGGTACATTTTCCTTCTTTGTTGAGGAAAAATGTAAAGTGGTCATGGAACGCTAATTGGCAGCGTTCCTTCGAGGGTATCAAGAATGCTTGATGCAATCGCCAATCCTGGCGATTGCTACCAAGACAAGGAACTCTTGCCATGAAATATGCACTGGCTACGTTTAGGGTCTATCTCTTGGGAGATAAATCGTTCATTGTATACACGGACCGTGCGTCTCTGCGCACGGCCGTAAACAGTCCACACCTCTCGCAAGGAATGGCGAGATGGTTGTCTTTCTTCGCGGACTATAACTTCTCCGTGGAGTTCAAACCAGGACGACTTAACGGCGTCCTGGAGCCCTTTCGCGCCGGCCCGATTTTATGCCAGCTGCGCAATCAGCAGCTAGTATAAGGCCACTCTTGCAACAATAAGTGTTCCGTCGTCAACATTACTTGATGACGTTAGAAGAGCTTATCAAGAAGATAAGGCTCTTAAAGGTTAATGGTTTGCCTCAGTAATCCATCTAAGCCATTCTTAAAAGGATTGTCAAAATTGTATCGAATTTCAACAGATCGATATTTAACACGCAATGGTTTATTGCGTTTTATAGCCATTGCTGGCGACACACCTCGTGTCTTCATCCCTACCCATCATAATTTGCGATTACGCATCATGTATAAGTACGACGATGCACCAATAAGTGGTCATCATGGACGTGAGAAGACACATCTCACGATAAGTCGCGACTTCTGCTGGCCACGCCAGTATGAATTTGTCTGCAAGTACATACGTGCTTGCGAAGTTTGATAACTGGTAAAGCCCAGTGCTTCATCCCGTGCTCCTTTACAACCTCTGCCTGTTTTGACACAGTGTTGGCAGTCTGTCTCGTCTTCGAATTTCCCGATGACGAACATAAAAACAATGGTATTCTTGTTTTTGTTAATCGTTTCAGCAAAATGCTATATCTTGCTGCAGTACCGAAGTCGACTACAGCCAAAGGCTGTGCTCCTGCCTTTGTTGACACGATGCTTTGACTCCATGGGTTACCCCGTGAACTGGTCTCGGATTGAGACCCTAGATTTTCGGCGCAAATCTGGCAAACACTGTTCAAATAACTTGAAACACAGTTAAAAATGTCAACTTCTGATCATCCTGAAACAGCTGTCAGACGGAGCGTGCAAATCGTATTCTCGAAGAGATTCCTCGCGGGTCCGTCCACTCTTTTAAGAGTTGGAGCGAGTTCTTGCCGATGGTAGAATTTGCCATCAACAGTTCAGGGCGTGCTTCTACAAAGCATACACCATTTTTCGTGAATGGCTTACGCCACTAACATACACCTACTTTGTTTAAGAGTAACTCTTATTTAAGGGGGAGGGACTCGCTCGAGCAGAGAACCTTCTAGTTATTGCTCATCACGCATTAGCCCTAAGGTCAATGCGAAGGAAACCAATGTGTATTTATTAAAATATATAAGTGGACAAACTCAGTAATAACAATAATGCTATTACTGACTCAGACAACGATGCTGAAAGCGTCACCATCGAAAACAATACTATTAATGAGAACGATATTACTTTCAATAATGAAGAGATTAATATCTGCGAAGTGCGAGCCGGTCGCACTGAAAACAAAATAAATCGAGTCAGCAGGTGATTTCCTGTTGGCTAAAGAAGAAGGGGTCAGTCTCGTTTAGGATTCCGTCGCTGATGCGGAGGACCGACAGAAACGGAACTCTGACAAAAGTGGAAGAGCAAACATTCCTTTATTTTTAAATTAATGACCCAGTACTACTGTCGACGGCTAACTTACCGAAACATGTAGTGACGAATGTAGTGACGAATGGAGTGACGAATGGAGGCAGTAATAAATTACTGCCAGATATATCGGCCCGTTTCAAGTACTACATCGTCAAGGCAATGGGTACACGATCGAGCTGCGTTGTAGAATGCGTACGCATCCTACGTTTTATGTTGGGCCGTCTCCGCCCGTACCATCAGTACGATGCTTCTTCCGATTCCGAATTACACCGGAACGGTCAAAAGAATCAGCCAAAGCCTGATGATTCCAAGCCAAAAAAATATTGGCTCGGAACAGGGTCTGATTCTCTTGAACCAGACGATGCACTTTTCTTCCAAGGAAGAGATTCTCATGAGCTGTCAACCAGCTCGTTTTGAAGAGACTGATGTGTCCTTTCGATCGCCAGTTGTTCAGTCGCAATCTGCGCACAAGTTTTCAACTGGTCACGAGAAATAGTATCGACCGTCACCGCTAACTCGCGGGGACGGGATCGCTCGTGATCAATATCTTTCCTAAAATAATAAAGGGTGTGATCTAATCACGATGTTGATTCGGGTTTGTCAAGCGAGCGAACCTGACTTTTCCTCTCCCTCCACATCCATTGACGAATTCGAGTGGTTAGAAGCGCTTTCTTGCTGAAAGCTTCTCGAACCATCGTGAGAAAAGGGGGTTCGAACGAGTTATCTCGTTCGTTGGCAAGAGTGTCTACCCTCGCATGATAGTTGGGCACCTCGTTCCCAACTGATGTTCGACGTTCCAGGTCTCGTCTTGCAGTACGACGAGACTAATCCTCCTCGACAGAAGGTCCATTGGATTCCCCCGCTCGTAAAAGGATTGGAGGTTCTCAATCCCTTGACGCATCTCGCAAGAGATGAGCGTCCTCCAATGAGGATATTCGAGGGCATATGCTTCCTTAGGGACATGACTGTCATTCTTAAAACAGCATGGGCATGAGTCCCCCCACGAGAGGCAAGGAATCCCTGCCTCTCTAGACAAAGGTGCAACTTATAGCGTGCACCGACTACGGTTCGTTTCTCAAAGCGTTCACGGAAAGCATTTATCTTGTCAAGCCAGGCCTCACGGCCTATGTTTTGTACATTCTGTACAAAGGCTGTCCAAGCCTGAAACGAAGGTTTGACACCCTTTGCCCGTTTGCAAGTGTACCACTGATGCCGGTAAAAGGCATCGATAAAGAATTCCGTTTCATCCTCACCAGGCTTGTGAAGCCTGGATGAGTCCAATAACATAATATGATATCGATAGTTGGTCATACCAGACCAACGAATGAGGTTATCCTTCGAGGGCAACCATAGCCTCTTTTAAGGAGCGAACCGCAACGTATTGCGGTCCCTCTCCTGTTGGCTCATGTTAACGTTAACTCGGCCCTGGGAGCGACCCCTAGAATCACTCCTTTTCTAATGATGCAAACTAGCACCACCAGCAGCACTTTTCCTTTCGCGGCGACTTAGTTCCTGGTGACGCATACTAACGTCACCAGAGTGATCATCGCCCACGGAGTCATCTGAAGATGACTCCCCACCAAAGAGGTTCGACGAGTCGAACAACCTCGTCATCACCTCTATGATCGTCACGTTAGAATCCAAAGGCTTAACGGACTCGGCCCCGGGTGATCCGGCGGCATTTTCAGTCGTCACTGAGTCGGACGATGCAGGTGACTTGGACCAGTCACCCTCAATTGGTGTACCAGGTGTCTTGTCCCCGTCATCTGCAATGTCATCAGCAGATGACAAACCCCAGTCATTTCTAATGGGAGTTGGAGGTGACATATCCCCCGCAGTAGACGCATTAGCATCTACTGAAACATTTTCCTTACTGACAGCTACACTGATCCGTGCAGCTGCCAGCTGAGCGGCCTCGCGGCCTACGCGCACAGACTTGTTTGTCGCCATCTTGATTCTGGTCAAAATAATAATGCAAATTAAATCGGTATTTTGATTAAAGTCAATAATGCAAATAAATTCGTTATTTTTATTGAAATCATATTGCAGTAAATCGGTATTTAATCATCAATTATAATTCTTATTACAGGAAACGACTTAATAATCTTTCCTGTCACCCTACATCAATCGCTATGGTGACTTCTGGCTAAGGGGGGGGGAGTGATGTAACGGGGTGTTCCGTTACATAAGTATTATTTCCTACAAGAGAAATAATAAAATATTTCCTTTGAGGAAATAAATAAAGAAGTGCAAATTTATTATCTTTATTAATTTTTGACTTATATAGTTCCAATAATACGAAATTTGGTATTATTGATGCAATAAGACATTACCTCTATTGATTGGTTGATTTTAAGTCTAAATCAACCCCGCCAATCATTTCAAAACACGGTTGTGCGGTGCGCAAGGAGGCGCCATGCTTAGTTAGATTGAATATAATAAGTTCCGTAGTAGATAGAAGATCGTTACGCAGAAACTAATTATACTAATACAGTTTTACTTTTTCTTAATTCTAAATCCATTGAGTTACCTATTGTAGCTAAAGACCTCTGTACTTTTCTGTACGTGAAGTTTGACTTACACTGTAATCAGTGTAAGGTTAAGTAGTGCTTACCAGTACTAGTGAAAGGTGCCCCGTTACATTTTCCTCCTGCTACTGATTTTATTTTTCATCCAAGTCCATAGTATTGTATTACCGCTCCAAATCGGTGTTTTCTATAACTGCTTCAAAAAATGTTTCCTCTGTTGTGATCGTCGTTAAAATTTAGCTTCCATACGTTAAATTTGCCAGCTTCTGCCATTTTCAGCTTTCATATGCAAGCCTTTGCTATTTGTCATATATATACCAACAGCCAGTCAAAATTCGTTGATCAAAATGCAGCCAAGCATAGCTCGCGACTTAAGCTTAGGGGTTCTGCTTTGGGGGGGGGTAGCGAAAAGTGGGGGGTAATTAGCGGATCCCTAATTTTTTTATTCGCTTAAAAATATTGACACGAATATAAAAAGAAAATTGCTATGCATTTTGTCAGGCGTGAAACAAGGGGTGAAACAAGGGGTGAAACAAGATCATTCCTGAGGTCAACGCTGGGCAGCCATCTGCATACCAGCACTGACCGTATTCCGCTTAATACACCGTTTCTAATTATAACAATAGACCCACCCTTTCAACATCTTCTTCTCTCGCGCCATTCACGTCATCTTGTCATTGCTTGTACCGTCCTCATCCACACCATCACCACACAATAACATGCTCCTGTAGGTGTCCTTGCTGGGCCCGGTCGGGCAGCATCCCGCTAGCCCTGCCAGACCCAGCAAGATCATCTGCATTCGCTTGCGCCGCTTCCACGTCTGGAAGGGCGACCACCTGGGCGGCAAAGTCCTTATACACGTCTCGAAACCCGAGGGTTGCATGTTTGCTCCCGGGGAGGCGCCGCTCTGAAGTCCTTGGTTTCTGTACTCCGCTACCCTATCGGGCAGAAAACTGCCAGTCCTGCCGGGTGAAAAAACATACGCACTCGTGTCCTGGACGGCCAGAGCGGGCGGCAGGGCAGATGACGAGACGGTGCAAGCTGTAACGGGGTGCATCGTTACATGAAATTGACACTAATAGGTTGTTACTTAAAATACTATTTAAAAGGTTGATACTATTTGGAAAATATTACTTTACATAGTAATATTAGGAAAACTTGTCTATTGGTAGATATAGGCCATTAAATCTACTTGCTCTGCGGTCCAGTCAGCTGGACGCGCGCAGAGCGAGAGACAGATAAATTTAATTAATGTTTTGTATTAGTACATAATATGTAAATATTAAGTAGATAGAAACAGAAGAACTTAATTATATCAAGTACAGTTTTCTTTAACCCTCTTTAAAGCAGGTGTTTCGTAAAGTCTTCCTCTGCACGTACTGTACGTGAGGCACCCACTCGCACTGAAGCAGTGCGAAGTGGACTTGTACTGAAGCAGTACAAGTTGACAGTGTTCCGTTACACCTGGTAGCACGTAGTAGTCCGTCCAAGGACCACAATTCTATCATATAACATGGACATGTTAGATGATAATGGAAATACGCATCACGTTTCGCGTAATAGCTACTTCTTTCTAAGTGACATAGAAAGGAGTGCGGTCGAATGTATGCGTTCGACCGTAGAGATTGATGCCATCCTGGCCATGCTGTCCGGTTTGAACAGAGATGCCCTCCATTCAGCCATC
Organism: Bremia lactucae; assembly: GCF_004359215.1. NCBI lineage: Eukaryota > Oomycota > Peronosporomycetes > Peronosporales > Peronosporaceae > Bremia > Bremia lactucae. The sequence continues at coordinate 895,747 of NW_027152031.1, read as the reverse complement.
GCCAAATTCATACAACATGAACTTGACGAGGCGAAAGAATATGTAACCTTGCTTAACCAGCAAGGCTCTCAACAGGCAGAACTGTTGCTGTTACAACAGGTACAGGCCCCTGTACCTAAGATGACGCACACGCGTCGTCCCGAAACCTTTTAGATCGACATCTCTAATTATAGGAGAGTCGAAGAAGACTCCCTTTTAAGATGGCTCGTCGAGTGAGACGATGCCATCAAGGCTCGTCATATCGTCGAGGAGAAAATGCAAGTCGCTTTTACTCAATCAAATTTGGTAGGTTGTGCCAAAACTTGGGCACTAGACCTTAAGTTTCGCAACCCATGTATTTGGTTCGCTAGAAGCTTTTAAAGCCCGGCTCAAAGACCCACCTGTATCGCTTGGAATAGATACGCTTGAAGAAGCAATATCCGTTGCGGGACAGGAGGACTTTAGCTTGAGACAGGCTCAAGCTAGTTCGTCATCGTACTGTCCTCCAAGACGACAGGAACTGGGAGGTCCAGAACCTATGGACCTCTCTTTGTCGAAAGCGAGAAACCTCGCTATTCGAACAACAGGTGATTGCAGAAATGCAATCGCTTTTAAAAGTTAGGACACTACGCTCATGAGTGAAGTGCACCACGCCCAGTACCGAGAGGTACTGAACGTAATTATGGACGAATGCCAAAAAGGGCAACGGTCGTGGGTCTGACGTTGTTGTGAAATCGCAACAGCGAGGCGGACCGCCAAAAAACGGTCGGGGTCAGTAGGGGCGCAACGCCCTACTGATCAAGCAACCTCAAGAAAATTTGCAGATCTCTTGACTAAAGTTGCTCCAGACACACAACCACTATGTGTCTCTGCATCTGGTGATGAGGTATTCCTCATCACCTTGAAGTTAAAAGTGACAAATGATTTGTCAATCAGAGCCCTAGTGGACTGCGGAGCGTCGAATAACTTTATTCGTCGCCAGTTACTAGAGGGTCGTAGGCTCAAATATGTTGAGCGCGACATCCCTCCAACGAGAATGACGGTGCGTCTAGCGACAGGCGCATCGATAACAGTGATGAAGCGCGTAGTGAAATTTCACTACACGTTAAAGATTTACAGTACAATGATGATTTCATCGTACTGGATTTGGATGACAAATTTGATGTCAGCCTAGGTTTACCTTGGCTCAGAAAATATGAGCCAAGAATCAGCTGACAGCATCGATCCGTAAAGATGCCTACCACTTGTTCATCAGACAGCCATCTGATGAACGTCTTGGAGCGTCCACAAGCGTGTGGATGTACTATGAGTGAGAGCGATGGCCTCACTTGTGGTACGGTCGTTAGTACGACTGCACAAGATCACAGTGTGATTACTAATCACACTGTGGAGTCAGCTGCCGGCGGCTGTGTGAAGCACAGGCAGCGTCGAAGGTTACCACTCGACTAAGTCGAGTGGATTGAGACATGAATGTACGTCTAGCGGGCGACATTCAAGGAAGATACCGGTTGCCCAAAAGGGACAACACGATGATCCTAGGTCGAGTAGAGAGTCGACCGTAGATGACCCGACTGTGACAGCGCAATCACAGTCGGAAGACGTTGAGGGAATAAGTCCCCACGTACTTGAGGAGAAATCTCCTGAAATATTTAATGCTAAAGTGACTACACTTCAGCTTCCCGAGGGATTAATCCCTCGGCAGCCTGTGAATATATCCTAGAAAGAAACCGAGACACTAAATGTCTTGTTTAATGACGGATCAAGAGTAGGCGCTTGTACTCTTGATTTGTATGCGCCTCCAAAGTTAACTTCGGAGAAAGCTCAATTACCAACTCTAAAACTTAAACGTTCTTGAGAGATCTGAATAGTGGTAGAATCAAGCAGATCTGCGTACTCGTCACAGATGACAAATACGTAACCGATATCCGGTTAGCGGTAATATTTGCAGAGAACGAACGGGCTCTCAGCAGCTCATCGGTGAAGAAAGTGTCCTCGGTGTGAAGACTCGGATTGAGAGAGATACTACTCAATCCTGGGAGTCACTAAGACAAATACTATATACAAGGATTTGATTGAATTCAGGGATGTATTCCTTGAAGCAGTTCCATGCAAGTTGCCTAAGGATGAAGGCACTCGACATGAGATCGAGCTCAAACCGGGCAGTCGCCACTGCCTCGTGAACAAGTACTTGCGATCGATAAATTCTTTGTCGATCGATTAAAAGCGGGCCATGTAAGGGAGTCAATCTTGCCGCACAGCTCTCCGACCTTCTGTGTGCGAAACGCCACAGGAGGGTGGTGGATTGTGCACGCATTTAATAAGCTGAATGCTGCAACGGTACCGGCTCAGACGCCGATACCTAGAAAAGGCGTAATAATAGATGGTATGTCTAAGAGTACCATCTTTTCATCTATGGATGTGATGGATGGATTTTATCAGATCCTTATGCGTGAACGGGACATCCCGTACGCAGCAGTGAGCACTCCCAGTGGGATGCTCTGGGAATAGCTAGTAATGCCACAGAGGCTTCGTAACGCCCATGCAACATTAAACAGATGCGTAACGAATCTGTTGATACCGGTGCGAGAATTCGCACCGAGCTATTTCGACGATATATTCGTCTATAGCCGGTCTATGGGCGGAAAGACGGACGTGTAAGTTCAACAAACTCACGTTCGTGAGGCTCTTACACTTATGCGAAAGCATAAGTTGTATGCAATTCTCAAGATGTGTATATTCGCTACATGCGAACTACCACTTCTTGGGTGCATTTTAGGTAATCACGGCCTGCGCCCTATTCCCGAAAATATCAAGGCAATTATCGACTGGCCAGTTCCAGTCGATGTCAAGGTACTTAGAAAGTTCCTTGGATTAGCGGCGTACTTGCACAAGTACTCACGCAATTATGCCGACTTCATCTCTCTCGTCTCTTGTAAAAGACGATAAATGTAATGGAACGCTGATTGTCAGCGTTCCTTTAAATAGTATCAAGCAAAGCTTGATGCAATCACTCATCTTGGCGATGTCACACCAAGACAGACCATTCCATGTGGTCTGTGACGCCAGCGATTTCGCAATCTGCTGTGCGTTAATTTAATACGATACAGACGGCGCGGAGCGCACCGTCTGTTACCAATCGCGTCAGTTGTAACTGGCTGAACGCAATTACCCAGTGCATGACAAGGGGGCTCCTTGCCATGGAATATGCACTGGCTAAATTTAGCGTCTATCTCCTTGGAGATAGACCGTTCATCGGATATACGGAACATGCGTCATTACGCACGGCCGTAAACAGCCCACACCTCTCGCAAAGAATGCGAGGTGGCTATCCTTCTTCGCTGAGTATAATTTCTCCGTGGAATATAAATCAGGACGATTTAATTTCGTTGCTGATGCGTTCTCACGCCGACCCAATTTCGAGCAAGCTGCGCACTAGAACTGTGAAAATAATCCCATTGTTGCAACACTCATTACAAGTGTTCCGTCATTAACCTGATTTGATGACATAAAGAAAGCTACACAGAAGGTAAATACATCCTGCGATTAATGGATCATCTGATGAAATCCATCCACTAAAACTTATAAAGATTTACCGGCTTTATATCGATCGTCATCCGATCGATACACAACACGCAACGGCTTACTGTACTGCATAGCCGTTGCCGGCGACACTCCATGTGTCGTCGTCCCAACTCGCAATGATTTGCGCTTGCGCATCATGGATGAGTGTCACGATGCACCGACAAGTGGGCATCGTCGACGTGAGAAAACTTATTACACAGTAAGTCGCGACTTTTACTGGCCCCGACAGTATCCGTTCGTGCGCAAGTACATTCGTGCTTGCGAGGTATGTCAACGGGTGAAACCTAGCCCTTCATTCTGTGCACCTCTCCAACCTCTACCACTTCCGGCAGAATGTTGGCAGTCCGTATCTATGGACTTGGTCTTCGGATTTCCCGAAAACGATCACAAAAACAATGCAATCCTTGTTTTTGTAGACAGATTCAGCAGAATGGTACATCTTGCTGCAGTGCCAGAGTCAGTCATGGCACCGGGCTGTGCCCGTGTCTTTATCGACACGTATTCAGACTCCACGGTTTAGCCGTGCATTGGTCTCCGTTAGAGACCCTCAACGATTCGGTGCATGCGTCTACAACGCATTAACCGATCTTCGTGAATGGCTTGCGCCATCCACGCATACCAACCCAATTAGGGGGATCTTCTAGTATAAGGGGGGGTGGACTCGCACAAGCAAAACCATTTATGGATCATGCTCATCACGCGTCGAAGTTAACAACGACGCGAATGATGTCGATGTCGAAGCAATCGACATCGAAGATGATAAAGATCTCATGGCAGTGCGCACAAAGCGCACTGAAAAAGACAAAACAAATGAGTCAGCAGAGGGATTTTTGCTGGCTCGAGAATTCGTAGTTCGTTTCGTACAGGATTCCATTGCTAACGCAGTGGACCGGCAGTAACCGAACATGGAAGAGCAAACGTTCTTTCACTTAAAATTAATGATTTAGTACTACTGTCTACGGTAAACTTACCTAAGCATGTAGTCACTAATGTGGGTAGCAGCAAACTACTACTCACGTTCATTGGGCCATTCCGTGTACTGCATCGCAGAGGCAATGCGTACACAATAGATCTGCCACGAATGATGCGAACGATTCCTACGTGGTACGGTGCTCGGCTCCGCCCGTACCATCCGTACACAGTTTCTTCCGCGGACGAATCTGACCACCCCTTTCAAGAATTCTCAAACGTTTCTTGTGATCACGAACCAGACTCTCATGCCAAATCCGAAGTTCCTCGATATCGCGATGCTGACGACAGCTCGTCACGATGAACGTGATACTTCGGTTTGTTCTCCAGCATTGAGTACGCATTCTTCGAACGGTCTTTTAACCGTTCGATACGGTGAGTCTGCACTGTCTGTTTCAACGAGTGATGCTTACTGCGTTCGTTATCAAGACCCTCCTCCAATACATGGAGGAAGTGGTCGAGTTTGTCGATCTTTGACTCCAGGTCCGACACATAGGTCGGATCTAACCATACATTCCACAAGAAAACGTTGACATTGGTGGATTCCCACGGTGGTCAACGTTTTCTTGTGGAATGTATGGTAAACCACCGTGATGAAAAGGGGCAGTGAACGAATTATCTGGTTCGCTGGCGCGATTACCCACCTTTGCATGACAGCTGGAAGCCTCGTTCCCAGCTGGCTGTTGAGGTTGAGGGCCTCATCCGTCAGTATGACGAGACCCATCCGACAGATAAGAACGTCTATCGGAAAACACGCGCCCCTGGCGCCTGTAAATCGATTGCAAAATGTCAATCGCATCGCGCATCTCAATAGATGCGAGCCCTCCCCAGGGCGAAGAAAGGGAATAAACATCCCCTTTCACTCGTTTCGTGTCGTCGACACAACACGGACAGAGGTCACCCACGTGAGGCATAGAAGTCCTGCCTCACGAGACAACCGATGCACTATAAATCTTGCACCGGTCGGAGCTCGTTTTTTTAAACTTGACGCGAGTCGCTTTAAGTCTTTGAAGCCAGGCTTCGCGTCCAATGTCTTTGACATTGCAAATAAACGCGCTCCAGGCTTGCATCAACGAGCTTTTACCTCGCTTGTTGTTGCCACTATGCCATCGATGCTTAAGAAAAGCATCGAGATAAAAAAATTCTTCAGCGCGAAAGTTCTTCGCGCTTGGATCAAGGCCGTGATCCTTTGTCACAATTAATAAGGGATATTTTTTGTGAGGAGGTGTCTCTCCAGATAAGCTACTGAGCAGCCGTTCGGGCAAAAGCCACGGCTCCTTCTCAGGAGCAAGACGAGACATTTTATTGTCTGCACTCCCCTGGCTGGTACCCACTGCAGCAGGGGTACTACAAGAACTTTTATCACGATGGCTTACGCGTCATCACCACGCACAAAATCCAGTGCGGGTGACGGCACGGGAGACAGTGCTGGCGATGGGGGGTCATCCTCATCGTCGGAACCAAACATGCTATAACGAATGCTATAGCGAATGCTATTAGCACGTCTACACGATTGAGCCCTCTGATTCGAAGGCTCATAGTCAGCCGCCTGACGACGTACAGGCGACTGTTCCGCTCTCCCCGAGTCGGGTATCTCGTCCGACTAGCATTCATAGTCGACCGATAAAGAGGGGTCGTACTCACGTGATGACTCACCACATGCATCCGCAACATTGATGTTGCGGGAGAAGATGATACTACGGCAAACAGAATGTCTACCGCAAGGGACAATAATGCGTCGCCCGCGGCTGCATGTACTGCAGCCGAAGGTTCCGCACTATTCGCTGACCGTATGGGCTACTGACCAATCAACATCGTTTTCAATTAAGTGGTCTTATAGTGACGCTCTATTCAATGACAGTCAGATGATTGTCGTTCAAGGGAGGGGTGATGTAACAGGGTGTATCGTTACATAAATTAACACTTAAAGGTTGTTAAAAAATACATTACTTAAAAGAAAAAGAAAATTTGAAAAATATTACTTTACATAGTGAATTCGGAGAATTTATCCATTGGTAGATATGAGCCATTAAATCTTTTTGCTCCGCGGTCCAGTCAGCACTGGACGCGCACAAAGCGAGAGTCACATAAAATTTATTACATGTTTTGTATTAGTATCTAATTAAGTTAGTATTAAAAAGATTGAAACAGAAGAACTTAATAATATAAAGTACAGTTTACTCTTAACCCTCTGCTTAAAAGCAAGTATCTTAAAGAGAGTCTTCCTCTGCACGTACTAGTGCACGTAAGTGACGTGAGGCACCGAAGCAGTGCGAAGTGGACTTGAACTAAAGTAGTACAACTCCACCGGCCCAGACGGGGCTACGAGTCCGCCTGCATGGCGCGATTTCGAGAAGTATGATTTTGAGTCTCCCTATACTTATACCGTGTAGCGGAGCTACCTCGCTCCTAAAGTCAGAGGAAGACTTTCAGACTCAGAGAGTCACTTAGTTCTATTGAAATAATGAATTTAACAACTCAGGGAGTCGTACAAGCTATTAAAGCTTAAGGAATCCTAGTTCAAGGGATTCAGGGGCTCGTAGAACCAAGTGGCAACTAGTGTCCAAGAGGATACACCTTAGAAAGTCTTCTATCTCTTACAGATCAATGCGCAAGCCTTAATAAGGCACTTAAGGCCTTAAGATCAAAAGGGGAACTGCATTTTATTTAATTATTTAAATCTAAAAACCTTACCCTAGCTAATTAAAATAGATTTTGGCCGCCAGATTTATATCTGGCGGCGACCATATTTGTTACCCATAATAAATGAGATTTAAGTAACTAACTATTTTAAAATTAAATAAAAGGGTATTTTACCCATTAAGTAAATGTACCACACGGTTCTCCAACCGATGTGTGCCCTATTACCCCTCCCTCATCAGACTGTTGACACCGAGTGACATATTCGCTTCATGTCCTTTTTTAGGTTGGAACCTAAACGCTTGGTTGTGTTATCCATTCCTTTGTCTAATGACAATCAAGCGTGAGTCACAGACTCTGAGCACCTTCCTCGACGATGAGGGAATGGTGGACTTTGGAAGTCACTCTTAATCAGAGGAGGAGGAAAAAGAGCGGCGTTCGCTTACGCCTTCTCCTCCGGATGAACGTCGGCGAGCCCCGATTCCGTTCCCAGAACGTGGTGCCGCTGATGTATTAACTGCATTGAGCAGGACACGGGACCCTGAGTCCAACATCATTACGAAGCCGCTCGATGAAGAGCAAGAGCAGATTATCCTCATATAGGAAAGTGCTCGTCGTCGAGCTGCCGAGATAGCGAAAGCTAAGGCTCATAGAGAATATAGATTCGCTCCGCTTAGTGCGGACGAGTGTCTCAAAGAGTTAGCGGGTCATAGCTTAGCCATCTGGATCTCTGGTGACCCGGCGAGGACGCCGAGGGAGATCGCTGCCCGCGACGATCTTCATGAGCAATACCTTGCGCCGAAGGTAATGACGCGAAGCCAGTATCTGACGCGTTTACGTGATCAAGCTCGTGGGGCTTCGGTGACCTCAATGAGGGAAATTCCGATCGTTTTGTTTCCAAACTAAACAAGAAGTAAAAACGAAGTCTCATTTGAGAACTGGGTCCATCGGGCCCGTCGTCTCCGCAATATTTTATTAGAAAGTCTGCAGATGTGGCTGATGTTCGTTTGGAACGGAAGCTTCGCTTCGATTTCGCTAAGCTAAGGCCAAAGGCCAGTTACGTTTGGCATTTATGCCACAAAACGAAGAAAGGCCTAGCCAATAGTTTAGTGCTTCGGTTGACCGTACAACCAAGGATCGAAACCGCACTTAGGCTATAGATCCACCTAATCCTACGTTTAGTGGTGGGAAGCATCGTTTGACGCGAGTGACCCTGAGCTTGGCGCTCAAAAACGTCAACGGCGTACGGGCAATCTTGCCGAAGAGGTACCTCGAACTCCTAAGAGTTTTCAGAAGAGGGGTACCCTAGCCACTTCACCAGATACTGGTATTGACCCTCACGACGACGTCGTTTTAAAAGTTTCTCCACATGAAACTAAAGGTTCTGCCGCGCATCAAGCAATCAGGAGGGGGCCGAAATTTTGGCGGAAGCATTTGGTGCTCTACGGCTCGAGGTGCAGCTTCTTCGTGAGGTCCTTGCTCGGGTTGAGAGCTCTTTTGAGGCGGTTCGGGACCGTCTTTCGACGCTGAAGCGTCAGCAGACTCGTTTAGAGGGCCCGTTGGATATCCTAGTGAGGATGCAACAATCTGCGGCACGGCCGCCTGTCTCGGCGCAAGCGCCTTCAAGTCCACGTGGGAAGGGTCCCGATATGTATATCGGATATAAGATCATCATCATCTTCATCGTCACTTTCTGGGCTGATGGCTTAAGCAAGCCAACGTAAAACACTGGGTGTGTACGCAGCTTGCTGGGAAGGCTTAGCGTATAAGCTAGGCCCTTCTTGGCCACGACCGTAAATAGTTTAATAAAGCGCGGGCGCAATTTGGTCTTGAAGACCGCTGGAACCAAGTTGGTAGGTAGGTTCTTAGCGCTTAGTAAAACTCAATCTCTCTGACCATATAAGAGTTAATACAGCTTCTGCCTTTGGCATCTGCTTGGTCTTTTTGTTTGTCTTGGCTATCAGCCATCGTATCCCTTACATGTCTTAAGACACTAAATCGCGTCGCGAGAAACTCGCTTTCTTGTTTCCGAACGGTAACAGGGCTGATATCAGCAAGCGTATCGGCTAATTCTCCTCCAACAAGCCCTGAGCCACGCAGTGGTACCGTTAAAGGAACGTGTGGGTGGGTGGAACCGTTGACATAGAGCGGAGTGTGCCTGTAGAGGTATGGGCAGCGTTATTTAACGAAATACCACCACTGGGAGCATTGAGCCCCAGCGCTTTGGTGTCTGAACACACACGCTGCGCGAAACGTCTTCAATGACGCGATTGACACGTTCAGTTTGACCATCGGTCTGAGGATGGTCCGCAGTGGACATATCCAATCTGGTGCCAAGCACTCGGAAAATTGATTTCCAGAATTTACCCGTGAAACGGGTCCCGATCAGAGACAACTGTCACTGGCAAACCATGTTGTCGAAACACGCGATCGATAAACAGCTTAGCTGTACCCTCTCCATCAGTGGAATCCAGCACGGCCGCTAAGTGAGCCATTTTGCTCAACCGGTCAACAAAGACCACTATACCGGAGTATAGTGGTCTTTGTTGACCGGTTGAGCAATATCAGCCAGAGTTATTGGTGGCCCAAACTTTATAAATGGGTCAGCACATATGTTCGCACATGCGAAACGTGCCAACGGGTTAAACCCTCGGCACATGCTGCTGCGCCACTAGCGAGTCTTCCCGTCCCCATCGGATGCTGAGAGTCCATTAGTATGGATTTTGTTTTTTAAGATTCAGCCGTTACCGGCTGAATCTTTCGGTAGCCCAAAAACAAAATCCATACTAATGGACTCTCAGCATCCGATGGGGACGGGAAGACTCGCTAGTGGCGCAGCAGCATGTGCCGAGGGTTTAACCCGTTGGCACGTTTCGCATGTGCGAACATATGTGCTGACCCATTTATAAAGTTTGGGCCACCAATAACTCTGGCTGATAGAGCCGTAGGTCTTTTCTCTACCGAGATGACCACCAAGGACAGTATCGTGTGCCTCATAGAGGATTCGGTACTTCAAATCGTCATCATGAGGAACAACAACACGCGGAGGGTCCACGATGTCTGTGCAATAAAGCAACAGGTTGTTATCGATAGAAAATCGATGTAACCTTGCACGCAAACGTGCCGGCAATTTAATACCCGAATCCGAGTTTTTTAAAGCTCGTAGCAGAGCTACACACTTTTCATCCTTGGCGTAAGCCGAACGGATTAATTCAGGAATAGGTGACGAGATAGTCGTTATATGAGAAAGCTCATAATCCGGCCTGCGTGATAACGCATCGGCCAAAGCATTTTGCTTGCCGAGTTTATACTTCGCCTCGAAGTTGTATTCCGCAAGAAAGGATAGCCATCTGGCCATTCTCTGTGAGAGATGGGGCGACTTAGTCGCCGTGCGTAATGACGCGTGATCTGTACAAATCACAAACGGCTTAGAGCCGAGCAGATGAACTCTGAATTTGACGAGATCATACTTCAAAGCAAGTAACTCTTTGTCATGAACTAAGTAGTTCTTTTCCGCAGCTTTAAGCTGTCTAGACTCGAACGCAATAACACGTTCATGCCCATCAACATTTGTTTGTAACAGAGCACTGCCAATGGTAAAATCCGATGCGTCACAGACGACACTGAAACGCCAATTTGGGTTTGGCAGTGCCAGAATCGGGGCATGAATACGACTATCCTTAGCTGCTCGAAAAGCATTATTTCGGTGCTAGTCCAGCATTAATCTGTATCCTTTTTAGGGAGATTAGATAATGGCCTAGCCATATCAGCGTTATTTTGCTATATTTGTGTAAATAATTGGCGAGACCCAACCACTTACGAAAATCCTTTTGGTTTTTAGGAATCGGCCAATCTACTTTGGCTTTTACCTAAGCGGGATTCGCTCTAAGGCCTCGCTTTCCAACGAAGTATCCTAATAAAGGAATTTCGTATGCGCCGAAAATGCATTTAGATGCATCGGCATACAATTTGTTTGTGCGCATGCACTCGAGCACGCTCGCAAATGGTCTAAATGGTTTTCCATATCCGACCGATCCTGCTCCGCACGACTATGGACAAAAATGCCATCGAAATAAGTCTGTGCATAACCTCGATGAGGGCGAAACAGTTGCGTCACTAGACGATTAAATGTTGCCGGGGCGTTGGAAAGCCCCTGTGGCATAACCAGCCACTCCCATAACATGCCGCTTGGGGTGCTAACCGCTGTAAGCGGGATATCACTAGCCCGCATGAGCAATTGGTAGTAACTATCGACTAAGTCCAATGCCACTGTACATTGTACATCCCACCATATTGTTCTGAAGAACATCCTTTCTAGGAATGGGAGTCTGTGCTGGTATAGTGGCAGCATTAAGCTTATTATATGCATGTACAATGCGCCATTTACCATTTGGCTTTTTGACACAAAATATCGGTGTCGAATAAGGAGATTTGCTCTCTCGTACCATTCCAGCCTCGGGCTTAGCACGGAAGAAATCGCCGATGACGTCACACTGCTCCTTTGGTAAAGGCCATTGACTTGTGACACAGTATTTGTTTCCCGGAACTAAGTCAATTTCATGACGAACACCTCTATCCGGAGGTAAAACAGATGGTGGGATATTACATACCATATCTTGGAATTCCTTAATTAAGGAATAAAAGGGATCCGTAGGATCTATAAGGATCGATGACCCATTTCGCGCACTAAGTGCAGATTTTGTGTCATCCAGGGTAGCTTCGTCCAGAAGTGACGATGAGTTTAACTCAACTATAGGTCGAATGACCACCATTTCAGATAAGTAACCAGCTTTTAAGGCTCGACTGCACTCATCAATAGACATTTCGTCTAGCTCTAAAAGAGCATGTAACGAGGGAATTGCCGCAAGGCTAACTTCCCCCTCAATGTTATCGGTTACGCCATTTACAAGCGTATGTACTTGCTCACTCTTATCATTTGTGAGGGTATACACGCTTTGTGTCCATCATGTCTTGGAGTGGAGACAATACGCCTCTTAGAGGCTGGGACATTCACGTCCCCGGGTTTTCCAGCCTGTAGTGGTTCTATACAAGACTTTAGTATAATTTGACATCCGACAAGGAGTTAGGTTACTCAACTTCCTTCTCCAGCGAACGTTTACGTGTCGCTTCACGTGCATTAGGAGGGTTTGACCCAAAATGCCCTGGCGAACCGCCAATAGTCACTATTGACTCTCAGTATGGTGCCACCTCGGCCGACCACACTCGGTGGACTTAGACGTGCCACTCCACGTATCTCAGGGATATTGCACCCATGAGGTCCTGGCAAACCGCCAACAATGTCACTACTGACACTCAGTATGATGCCACCTCGGCCGACCATACTCGGTGGACTTAGTCGTGCCACTTCACGTATCTCAGGGATATTGCACCCTTGATGATTCGGCCTTAGGCCAACAACGCTTTCAGCATTCAACGAATCGTTAGTATAATGAGTATCACTCGACGGAGTACGTGCCGTTCCACTTCTTTTTTCTGAGTCACGGTCAGCAGTGATGATTTTAACATTGGAGTTTATTAACATAAACATTCCAATGTGTTTTCTACAACCCATTCTTTTTAATCTTACTTTTCGCTCAGTTTTTTTTATCTCTGATTTAATTCTAGCCATAGGGCTTATCTTTGCTTATCGATGATACCCGGGGTTCCAGCGGTATCGGAAAGTCTGCTGCATTTGCTGTTTTTGGTTGGCGCGGGGCTAAACCCGTGAACTTTGAGTCGACATGTCGGTGCTTAACCACTGCGCCAACGTGTGACCCCTGCCCCTATAGGTCAGTGGTAGAGCTCTCGCTTCGTAAGCGAAAGGTCGGTGATTCAATTCCACCTGGAGGCTGCTTCTTGACTTTCAAGCATCAATGCTGCAAAACTGGTCAGCTTTTGATTGGAGGGTTATCTTTGCATATGCCAAAATGAGTCGTAATGGAGCTATATGGCTAAAGCTGAGGTAAAAAACCTAAACGGTAAGGAAGACCTTTATAGGACGGATGAAATTAATGGTACGAAACCAACGGTATTCGCCCAATCCTGTGTTAGTTCCATTCTCACGAATAATGACTGCACCGAGCTGAGTAATTTGCATAGCAAAACAGTGGCCAAGCATATTCTTCTTGTATGCCAACAATGGAAACATCTGGTCCAAGGACGACGTTAGGCAGAGGAAGTACCCGTCGCGCTATGGCCAGATAGCCCACCCCATCTCCGTCGAAAAGATTTCAGCGAAGCTGAGGCAGATGAATGCCCCACCCAGACTTGGGGAGGCAATAGCAGTAGTATCGAACGATCTGTTTAACATGCTTGAAGCCGCTGGACACATCAATGCCGGAGAAATTGGCCTGGTAAATATACTCCCGCCCGCCAGATGTCTGGGAGCTGTTAACTGGCTTCAACGAGGATACGCAACTCATATGCCATTTGGATAGCATGCGCAACGCAAGAGTTATCCTCATTGGATGCCATGGCCAGAAGGGAGTGACAATTCTAGGCGACAATTGCTTGGTACGTCGTCTTGCGATCTGGATGTCATGTCAGGAACCGATCCACGATATCGAGAGAGGCTTGTTGCCATGATCAATGAGCTGCTGGCGGGCTACCCACGACGTCTCTCAGCAGTGTCCGACCAGCGAACATGGTACTCATACGAGTCGGCGGATCCCCAGCGGTCATCGGTTGCCTCAAACTCGAAGACTGTGACGTTGGCTGGGGATCGACGCGCTCGCTTGGGACGCTGAGCTGGGACAAGTGGTGCAGCGATTCTCGTCCGAAAGTGATAGCGCTGAGTAGACGCATTCTCGTCCGCTGGCATTGCGGGCGTTACTTGAGACACCTGCAATCACACAGCTGGAAGGGAGGGCTGCACAGATGGAGTGCTAGCCGCAGCTTCGTCCGAACCAGCGGTCGCGCTGCTCTCACAAGCGGTCCCGTGTCGAAGATTCACAGCCGCGACGCCAAGATCAAGAGTCGGGCTCGGGCTGCCCATCACCCTTACGGGCCCTGGCGACGACCCTCTAGTCTTGACCGACACTGATTAAGTCATTTTTGGCACTTCTGTCGGCCTCGGGTACCGCACCGCGTGATCTTCCGTTTAAGAAATGAGTGGTTAACTACTGAACCACCAAAGTGGCATTGATACCAGGACTGGACTTCTTTTCATATATCAAACTGGAAAGTGATAGCTGCTAATTAATGGCGCACATGGATCCGTCATGTTTGATAATACGCCAAAGGCATCATACGCAGAAAAAGAGGACCTGTAAAACTTAATTCCGACCCGCCGCACCTTAATTTCGTGATAAATTGAAAATATGATTACAACATCTCACCGGAAGTGTGGGGTGATGCATGCCGTAAAGAAGCTAGATCAATTGAATCCACCAACTCGAGAGCTGGCTTCAAGTCAAAAATTATCCCGGGTAACTTTAAAGGAAGTGCACTGAGAACGATGCCGAGTTGGCACGCATAAAGGCACCCAAAGATCGTGAGCGCTTAAGCTGGCTCGTCACAGACCGAAGCAATTATCGTTGCGTCTATCCGTACAGCCGACGTAGAGAAGCTCGGAAGTGTGCGCTAGACGTACTGTAGACGAAACGCAGAGCTGGCTCAAGAGGTATGGGCGCCCGCTGGCAAAACAGGGCGTCATTGCGCACAGTCCACATCAGATGAAGGGTGTCACAACGCGAGACCTGTCATAAGTCGCGGATCACAACTTCATGCTCCTGCCAAGCCTGCGTAAGACCTGGCGGTCGCCGAAGGGCAATATCTAGCCACGATGGGATGGCAGCGAAAAAATCGACCAGTCGCGAAATTGGATTGACCACAAGTCAGCTGGAAGGGCACACTCAAAAAATAAGTGCCTCTCTGATTTAACTGCATGGCATCCACCCCGGACGCAAAGATGATGTTGGGATGCGCGTCACGAAGAAATGTGAAACGCGAGCGCACCGGCAAAAGCCGAAAGGCAAGGACAAACTGCAAGTCCGCATAGATTGGAGACCGAACAGGATGTCCAAGAACTTATCTGTCTCACCCCGTTGTAGCACCTTGAATCCAGGAAAACATGGAGAGGTGCTACGTCTGTTAAAGGGCATAAGACGCTCTTGGCAAGATTAAGCTTGGCTCCGGAGCCTTCACAGTAAAATTAAACTAGATCAAGCTGCGCCTGAACACCTGAGAGCGAGCTGGATAGCAACGTGGGATCATCCGCAAAGAAGACACTGGTGGCAGTGTGGTCGTTGGAAAGACATACACCAAGCTCCTCATGCTGCCGGAGCAGGTAACCAAGGGGTTCCATGACCATGACAAATAGCAGTGCTGATAGCGAGCGCGCCTTGTTTGAATCCTCGGGTGGGAAAGAAAGGAGATTGAAGTGGCCATTGAATAGGAGGTCTTATTCAGTAAGTAAAGTCGCCTCCGCAACCCGTGCGATCAAGCACTTGAAACATTTAGCTCCACTCGACCCGGTCAAACTCTTTATCAAAGCCGAGAAACATGGCGTAGGCGGCCTCATCGAGTTCGGTCACCAGATCTTGTATACCAGCGAGAAACCTCACGTGGTGATGAAGAGACCAACGCTTGACAAAACCTTCTGGTCATCATGAATAAGATGTGGAAGAAAAGCTGAAGACGGTACGTCAGCACCTTGGACAACGCATTGACATCTACACCAATCAGCGAGATTTGTCTGAAGCTGTTGGGGCCATTACGCGAACCCTTTTTGAGTAACATGCACAGAGCTGACTTGCGTTGAGAAGGGAGGAGCTCATCACGTGTCAGCTGGTGGTTGAACACAATGCATAGGCATTCACCAAATATATCGAGTGCAATTTGGTAAGAAACAGCAGTGAGGCCATCCATGCCTAGGCAAACTTAGCATGTGCTTTAGTGCTTCAGCGAAGTCAGCACCAGCAATGGGAGCATTAAGAATAGCTTGGTCAGCACCGGAGAGACGTTTATCAATCGTTGCCAGCAGCACCTCTCGGCTGGAGTGGCCGGTGGGTGGTAATGATCCGGCAAGACTAGCCGCATCACCCATGATTGAGCCCTAGTGTGCCCGAAACCTGGCTGAGATGTCCGCCGGGTTGCTCATAGATGGAGCTATCAGGAGTCCGAACTTCTTCGATGCGGATCAAGCAGACGAAAGAAAAAATGAGAAGAAGTTTCGGAATTCTGAATGTGAAAGTCGGAAGCCGAGTCTTTCTTATAGCAACTAGATCGGTGCGCACAGTCCCGGTATGTCTCAAGTGCAGCATGAAACACCGATTGGGAGATACCATCGCTCTAGGAGCAATTAAATAAGGCTGCTTGGTCGGGCGTCGCACGCGCATCCACCAGCGCACCTTCCTGTTGCCGCCGCATGATGCCGCTGAAGCCGAATGGGTTTCTTACATTGTTCCCATGCTTATTCCGGATTGGATGCAATGCGAGGATTTTTAAGCGCCTGCTGTACAGCACCGCGGATGACATCGAACACGTCGAGATACTGTATAAGATATTCAGGAAATCGCCAGTACCCATATCCTTGGGGCTGAGCTAAGGACTTCAATGTTACTGTGTGCCAAATGGTCACCAGCGCCCTTTGGATCAAAGTAGGTCGAATCCCCGTATAACGCGTTGCAAAAATCCGTCGATAATAGAGCGTAGTCCAGCCGGTTCAGTCGTGGCTGTGGACAAGTGTACAGGCGCCTTCTTGAGTGATGAATGTGCCAGGCGTCGACGACTCTTAACTGACCCAGCCAGTCCATACACGCGCTGCGGCCTGGACGAGTGACCAATCGTGGCTGTGCCGAGTTAAGGCTAGGATTAAGTGTTCAAGTCACCGAGGATAATGTGCGTCGTATGATCTTCAAAGCTATTGACAGGGAGACGATTAAAAAATACAGCTTTGTCGTGAGCTTCCGCCGGTGAGTATACGTTGTTGACGTACACTGGGGTACTATTGACCACTACTCGGACGACGAGATAGCGATCCGGGGCAGTCAATTCACGAAGTTCTGCTGCCGTGTCAAAACCTGGAAAATCGGGTCAGAAAAGAGTAAGGACGCCTTCAGACCGGTGCATCGTCCGCGATGTGCTGACTGCGCCTGGATCGCTAACGAGTATTTTATGCGTGAATCAAGTGTGAAGGTTAAACTGGAAGATGGACAGGTGGTGATTATCAGGGAGCTTGGTCTCCTGGATGCAGGAAAAGCTTAATTGGGAGAGCAGGTGTTCGCTCTTCTTGATACCGTTCGTATTGACGGTAAGCAAAGTGAAATTCTGCCACACGACCGCAGTCAAATCCATTCGTGCAACCACCTTAGCGGCGTGTTGAAAGCGGCCTGCCACAAGGACCGGCCGGTCCTCCGATTTTTAAAGCTGAAGCACCTCCTCGTTCTCAGGGAAGAAGCGTCCGCAGCCGCAGTCACGAAGATTTTCGAGGCCATCGAGCATTTCTCCTTGCCATTGACTTGCTTCTAGATCGTGATGCATTGTATGCCGATGGGTGAGCGAAGAAGGACCAGAAGCATGTTGGGGTGGAGAAGACGGAGGTTGTGTGCCGGTATCCAGGGAACCGATCAACCTGTTAATCGTTGGAGCCAGTAGTCCTTCTTAAACATCGGAGGCGCTGTGCACATCAACATCCGCGCAAAAAGCGATGGTGCTCTGGTTGTGCGTACGATAGTAGCTAGAGCGGGGTTCGCATACCGTCTCTTTAGTGCACTGAAGCACACCATCGCGTGTCTTGGGCACCGTTGCTGCCGAAGAAATTTACTCATCTACGAGCAAACGTGGTGGAGTCGGTAGAAGCAGCCACGATTTATTATGTGGAGCTGTGCCATTAGTGACGTTGGGGCTGATCTCACGCATCTCTCGCAGAAGTGCAGTTTTGAACGACAAAGGAGCCCTGACGGAGCTCGTGTAAGTCAGCGAATCAGGATTATTAGACGTATGAAGCGACTTCTGTATGCCGCTCACCATGGCGTCCGCTGCAGCAAAACAGCCGGGAAAGTAAGGAGCTGAAGATTAGCCGTCTTCTCTGCCGCTATTATCTCGCTGATGATCTCCTTGATTGGAGTAGGCACCTTGGATTTCACCACCTCGGTGTGGTTTTTGGTAAGAAAGTGGCTAACTTCCTTTATTGCAGTCAGGTCGCGAGGAGAGTGAACCTTTTGCGGTACGGTCTGGTGCCGTGGGATTTCCACTTCATCGACCTTCGCTGGGCAGCAATCAAACTCGACTCCCACACTGCCTAGAATGTCAAAATTGTTGCTTGTTGTGAGACCAGCGAAAGGCTTTAGACGAGACTTCATCAACATGTTGGCAAAATCATCATCCGCGCGAGAACGTTTGCCCTTGCGCTTGCCTTCGGTCACACGAGCCAATGCAGATTCAGTAGCCGGGACGGTTTGTGGTGGGGGCATAAGGAGCTGAGAGTTATTCAAACTGCTTGGAGGCGACACTACCTGTAATTTCGCAGTGTCTAGAAATAATTCACTGGGCGTTGTATTCCCAGGAGGCTGCAGCAGGGACTACCCAGATATCGTGGATGCACCAGCACGAATAGATCTCTGTTACGAAGTCTCTAACCAGCCAGTGCGTACCACAACAGCAAATGAAGGGTGAGGTGCACTGGCACTCGGCATGGTAGAAGGAGTCGAAGACCGTGGGGCAGCAGTTGCCTTGAGGTCGAGTGCATGGATAGAACGGTGCCCGTACGCCAGTGTATGAGCCGGGAATGGCGAATTTTTTTGCGAGAACCGGGTAGACCCTGCCATCGAACACAAGTTGATGGCAGGCGGTTCCACTCACAACAAGTTTGGGTAGGCAATGGCTTGACCGGAAGTTCATATGCCAGGTGGCGGTAATAAAGACCGCATCCAAATTCACATCACGAAAAGTGCCATAAAGCGGCTGTGCTCCAAGTTCAAAGAAGGTTGCAGTATGAGGTCTGCGTCAAAGTCACTATCGACGCTCGACACATCGAGGAAGAAGCGTTCGGCGAGAATGTCAAAGTCGCCGAAATGATATTTGCCGCCAAGGATCTTAACTGCTTGGTCGGCTAGACTTTGGCATGCGTCTCGAGTCTTCACCTTGACCCGGAGGTTTCCGCCAGGCGTCTTAGTTAGCTGAACGAGTTTATGTAGTTCAATTTGCTGGCTAACGATGGGGTTGCCATGGTCCTTCAGCAACGATGCAAGGATTTTGCTCGGCGGGAACGCTGAAATGCCTGGCCAGTCTCAATGACCATGACAAAGCGCCCCCGAGGCAAAACATTCGAGCGAGCGCGGCCAATGGAGGCGGCAAGCTGACTCCAGTCGCCACCGGATGCATAAAGGGCCTCGATGGCTTAAATGTTCACAGCCTTGGGCCGAGGCATCTCGACACGTGGCGAGGCGGATGCTCCAACGGTGTCACGACGGATCACCGTTGAGCGCTGGAGCAAGGCACGAAGCGTCGACGTACGCGAGGATTCGTGTGCAGTCGACCGTGTGTCATCAGCAGCAGAGAAACGCGCAGCCCTAGCATGGGTGAGTGGAGTGTCTTGGCGTAGAAAGTGTCAGACAGCCCATCCTCGCCAGGATCCAGTAGAGTATGTGGCTGGTGCACAAACGGTGCACGCTGCTGCACGACCATACCATCGCCAAATTCCGAAGACAACTCAGCGGATCCGGATTCACAGGAACTAGTAGACAGTAGATTCGAGGATCCGGATCCGCTGAGTTGTCTTCGGAATTTGGCGATGGTATGGTCGTGCAGCAGCGTGCACCGTTTGTGCACCAGCCACATACTCTACTAAATCCTGGCGAGGATGGGCTGTCTGACACTTTCTACGCCAAGACACTCCACCCGTCCTTCAAAGTGACAGCTTGGCCGAGTGGTAAAGACGTTTGCCTGCTTGGCTAATGGGGCCACCCACGTGGGCTCGAATCTCACGGCTGTCGTTTTCCGTTGTGTCATGCCGCATTATAAAGTCCTTAACGTTCGCTCGGCAGGTCTGTTAGGAATGAAAGGAGCGTGCCTTCGCGTGGGTATACAGCTGGAATGCTGCCTGGGGTACGATTATCCTAAAAAAGTAGTTCTGGATGAGTCGTCTAAGAATCATATATATAGGCGGAAAATGGATTTAGGGAAGGAACCACATCGGTGGTCATTCGTAAGAATTAGAACGATACAGAGAAGATTAGCATGGCCCCTGCGCAAGGATAATACGCACTATCGAGAGGTATCGCACTTTTCATTCCATGCCTGTTATTCGAATACTTGTCTCGTGGCACGGTCGCACAGAGAGGAAACTCGCTCAGGAGACGACGGCGTTGATGCTTTATCTTGCACAGTTCTCCTCTGGAAAAGTAATAGAAGTACTGGGAAAACTTTTGACTTGAGGGGAGAGGGTATCCTACCCCCGACCGCTGGGTCCGGAATCCAGCGCTCTACTACTGAGCTATTTTCCCGCCCTGACTTGAAAGAAAGTAATAGTTATAAATTATCGGGTTTGCGATCGCTCCTGATGAATTCGTCGACCTGAGGTAGCTCTTGTGGAGAGTATTTCCCCTGTGTTGTGGCTGTCCCTAGACCGTATATCTATGTTCTGTTTGTAATTTAGCAAACTTTTTTTATATGCCCCTATAGCTCAGTTGAAAGACGGTCGTATATTTATCGTTCACACAACCTATGCCTACTCGGCTTTAGCAAAAATACTCTACAACTCATCCGTTTCAATCGGATTTTCTTTCAGTCTTTAATTCTGTTTTTATCTAGCCCTGGAGCTTATCTGTGCTTTACGATACCCGGGATCTCAGAGGTATCGGAAAGTCTACTGCATTTGCTGCTTTGATTGGCGTCGGGTTTGAATCCGTGACCTTTAAGTCGACATGTCGGTAATTGACCACTGCTTCAGGGTGGTAACCCTGTCCCTATAGGTCAGTGATAGAGCACTCGCTTCGTAAGCGAAAGGTCGGTGGTTCAATCGCGCCTGGAGGCTGTTCTTGACTTTCGAGCATCAATGCTTCATTACGGGTTAAGTTTTGACTGGCGGGTCCTAGAATTACTCTTTTCGCATTATGCTTGCCATCATCAATTCGAAATAAAGATTGTACGATCATTACGCTATGCTCTTGTTGCATTGGAGAATACGACGCTGTCCTTTCGTTGGGGCTTGGCTACATACATTATGTCGATGTCATCTTGACAACACACACAAGATGATGTAGGTACATAGTACCGTACAGAACACGATGCGTATATTAGAATCTTCGAAGTACCAACACCCGCCGCGAATATTCATCTAGCAGGTTGCGTCATTTATTGCGCTATTCGTTCATCCTTATTATCCTTCGCTGCTTTCGTACAAGGGTACCGGCTGATTTAAGTTTAACTCAACCCCGCCAATCGTTATAAGACACGATTGTGCGGTGCGCAAGGAGGCGCCATATAAAGTTTGTTATTAATAGAAAAGGGTCAGTAGTAGATAGAAGATCGTTTCGTAGGAAGCTAAATATATTGATACAGTTTAACTTTTCTCTATTCTAAAGCCTTAGTCTAGACCCTTACAGCATTGTTCTCTTAACTTCATAGATACCTTCCTCTGTATCCTTGTGTACGTGAAGTTTCGAGGCGCCCCACCTACACTGTAATCAGTGTAAAGTCAACTATTACTGATCCGTACAAGTGAAATGTGCCCGTTACACAATACGTCTATAATTTCCGGCGCCGAAATTGCACCACAATACAAACGGATTGTTCTCTCATAAAAAGGGATTATAATGGCGACGATTTCGTGTACGCGCCCAGCAAGATCTTCCCTTTGCAATGCTTCCGTGATGTTATCGACACCTTCTGCTGTAGCACAGTAAGGCAACCATAAAATTGAAGCATTAATAAAATTGCTTTGGAAGGGACAGCAGCATTTTGAAGTTAAAATCATCTCCTGACTGTAGTATCCATAAGCCTGCGTACGGAAAAATATGCACTAAGGGGCACAAGGTCGTGGTTGTGCGCACCATTTTAAATCTCCAGCTGCCAAGCTCTTTGCTTCTTACGCTATAAAATGAGTTGGAAAGGACAATTAAATCACTCATAACTTCGTTTCCTTGAATTTTCGGGGCGGTCATTATACAGCAGGTACACGATTGAAGGTAGATATCGGGTTGCTATGTCGTTCGTGAAGATTCGATGTTGATACAACAGTAATTGCGTCAATCGCTCATCGTCAATTGTTCATGATTGGCTAAAATGACCAAAATGATTGGCTTAAGTGATGAAATGTGGTCGGCTCTAATTATGACATTCATTGGCTTAAATGGGTGGGGTGAGTTTGGAAATAGCAAAGGTGAGTTTAGGAATCCATTAAATTATCTTGTAGTAAATTTATTGCACTTAAAATGATTAATTTCGATGTGCAACTCAGCATTATCCCCTTGTGATAATCAAGATTTAGGCTGACAATATCATCACATTAGAAAAGGTGATTGCATCACCATCCGCCATCTACATACGCTTTTTAAACTTATAATTGTCACCTAATAGACGAGCAACAAAGCACGGCTTAAGCCTAAGAACGACAATTTTACTAATTTCACGGCTCGCTAAAGCTCCTGTGGATACAACGTCACTTTAATACGAACGCCTACCTTTGAATTGGCTTTGCGTTCTAGCGGTGTTGCATAAAAATTGCTTTTCGCTTGATCGATGAGGGCTAATTTATGATTTCATATATAATCCGCGATGCTTCAAGCGACGGCAATGCGCTGTGCTAGAAATCTATTGCTTTCTCGACACCGAGCTGGAACAGTGTAGCGGAGCTACCTCGCTCCTAAAGTCAGAGGAAGACTTTAGGACTCAGAGAGTCACTTAGTTCTATTGAACAAATGGGTTTAACAACTCAAGGAGTCGTACAAGCTATCAAAGCTTAAGGAATACTTGTTCAAGGGAATCAGGGGTTCGTAGAACCAGTGGTAACTAGTGCCCAAGAGGATATACCTTAGAAAGGCTTCTATCTCTTACAGATCAATGCGCAAGCCTTAGGAAGGCACTTAACGCTTAAAGATCAAAAGGGGGACTGATCTTTATTTAATTATTTAAATCTAAAAACCTTACCCTAGCTAATTAAAAAAAAAGATTTTGCCGCCAGATTTATATCTGGCGGCGACCACATTTATTACCCATAATAAATGGGATTCAAGTAACTAACTATTTTAAAATTAGATAAAAGGGCATTTTACCCATAAAGTAAATGTGCCACAACAACGGTTCTCCAACCAATGTGTGCCACATTACACCCTCCCCCATCAGACTGTTGACACCGAGTGACAACATTCGCTTCATTTTCTCTTTGAGGTTGGAACCTAAACAGCTAACCGTTTGGTTGTGTTTTCCATTCCTTTGTCTAATGACAATCAAGCGTGAGTCACAGACTCTGAGCACCTTCCTCGGCGATGAGGGAATGGTGGACTTTGAAAGTCACTCTCAATCAGAGGAGGAGGAAAAAGAGCGGCGATCGCTCACGGCTTCTCCTCTGGACGAACGTCGGCGAGCCCCGAATCCGTTCCCAGAACGTGGTGCCGCTGATGTCTTAACTGCATTGAGGAAAACACAGGACCCTGAGTCCAACATCATTACAAATCCGCTCGATGAAGAGCAAGAGCAGATAATCCTCATAGAGGAAAGAGCTCGTCGTCGAGCTGCCAAAATAGCGAAAGCTAAGGCTCATAGTTAATATAGATTCACTCCGCTTAGTGCGGACGAGCGTCTCAAATAGATAGCGGGTCATAGCTTGGCCATCTGGATCTCTGGTGACCTGGCGAGGACGCCGGAGGAGATCGCTGCTCGCGACGCTCTTCATGAGCAATTCCTTACGCCGAAGGTAATGACGCGAAGCAAGTATCTGACGCGTTTACGTGATCAAGCCCGTGGGGCTTCGGTGACCTCCATGAGGGAAATTCCGATCGTTTTGTTTCCAAACGATACAAGAGCTGAAAACGAAGTCTTACTTGAGAAATGGGTTCACCGGACGCGCAAACTCCGTAATATCTGGAATATCATAGAGTCTGCGGATAAAGGTGATGTTCGTTTGGAACGGAAGCCTTGCTTTAATTTCGCCAAGCTTAAGGCCAAAGGCCAGTTACGTTCGGCATTTATACCACAAAACGAAGAAAGGCCTAGCCAATATTTCAGTGCTTCGGTTGACCGTACAACCAAGGATCGAAGCCGCACTGAGGCTTTAGATCCACCTAATGCCAGGTTTAGTGGTGGGAAGCGTCGTTTGACGCGAGTTGACCCTGACACTCACGACGATGTCGCTTTAAATGTTTCTCCACATTAAACTGAAGGTTCCCCCGCGCATCAAGCAGCGCGGGAGGGGGCCGAAATTTCGGCGAAAGCATTTGATGCTCTACGGCACGAGGTGCAACTTCTTCATGAGAACCTTGCTCGGATTGAGAGCTCTTTTGAGGCGGTTCGGGACCGTCTTTCGACGCTGGAGCGTCAGCAGCCTCGTTTAGAGGGCCAGCTGGACATCCTGGTGAGGATGCCGCAATCTGCGGCACGACCGCCTGTCTCGGCGCAAGCGCCTTCAAGTCCACGTGGAAAGGGTCCCGATATGGCTTAAGCAAGCCAACGTAAAACACTGGGTGTGTACGCAGCTTGCTGGGAAGGTTTAGCGGATAAGCTAGGCCCTTCTTGGCCACGACCGTAAATGGTCCAAAAAAGCGCGGGAGCAATTTGGTCTTGAAGACCGCGGAAACCAAGTTGGTAGGTAGGTTTTTAGCGTTTAGTAAAATTCGGTCTTCGACTATATAAGAATAAATACAGCTTCTGCCTTTAGCATCCGCTTGTTCTTTTTGTTTGTCTTGGCTATCAGCCATCGTATCCCTTACATGGCTTAAGACACTAAATCGCGTCGCGAGAAACTCGCTTACTTGTTTCCGAACGGTAATAGAGCTGATATCAGCAAGCCTATCGGCCAATTCCCCCCCCCACCAAGCCCTGAGCCACGCAGTGGTATCGTTAACGGAACGCGTGGGTGGGTGAGACCGTTGACATAGAACGGAGTGTAGCCTGATTAGGCATGTTCAGCATTATTTATCGCAAACTCCACCACTAGAAGCATTGAGCTCCAGCGCTTTGGTGTCTGAGCACACACACTGCGTAAAACGTCTTCAATGACGCGATTGACACGTTCCGTTTGACCATCGGTCTGCGGATGGTCCGCAGTGGACATATCCAATCTGGTGCCAAGCACTCGGAAAATTGGTTTCCAGAATTTACCCGGGAAACGGGGATCCCGATCAGAGACAATTGGCACTGGTAAACCATGTTGTCGAAACACGCGATCGATAAACAGCTTAGCTGTACCCTCTCCATCAATGGAATCCGGCACGGCCGCTAAGTGAACCATTTTGCCCAAACGGTCAACAAAGACCACTATACCGGAGTTACCGGCTGAATCTTTCGGCAACCGAAAAACAAAATCCATACTAATGGACTCCCAGCACCTTATGGGGACGGGAAGACTCGCCAGTGGCGCAGCAGCATGTACCGAGGGTTTAACCCGTTGGCACGTTTCGCATGTGCGAACATATGTTCTGAGCCATTTATAAAGTTTGGGCCACCAAAAACTCTGGCTGATAGAGCCGTAGGTCTTTTCTCTACCGAGATGACCACCAAGGACAGTATCGTGCGCCTCATAGAGGATTTGGTACTTCAAATCCTCATCATAAGGTACAACGACACGCGGAGGGTCCGCGATGTCTAAGCAATAAAGCAACAGGTCGTTATCGATAGAAATCGATGTAACCTTGCACGCATACGTGCCGGCAATTTAATACCTGAATCAAAGTTATTGAAAGCTCGTAGCAGAGCTACACACTGTTCATCATTGACGTAAGCCGAACGGATTAATTCAGGAATAGGCGACAAGAGAGTCGTTAAATGAGAAAGCTCATAATCAGGCCTGCGTGATAACGCATCGGACAAAGCATTTTGCTTGCCGGGTTAATACTTCACCTCGAAGTTGTATTCCTCAAAAAAGGATAGCCGTCGGGTCGTTATCTGTAAGAGATGGGGCGACATAGCCGCCGTGCGTAACGACGCGAGATCTGTATAAATCACAAACGGCTTAGAGCCGAGCAGATAAACTCTTATTTGACGAGAGCATACTATATAGCAAGTAACTCTTTGTCATGAACTGGTAGTTATTTTCCGCAGCTTTAAGCTGTCTAGACTCGAACGCAATAACACGTTCATGCTCATCAATATCTGTTTGTAACAGAGCACTGCCAATGGCAACAAACTGATGCGTAATAGACGACACTGAAAGGCCAATTTGGGTTTGGCAGTGCAAGAATCGGGACATGGATAAGACTATCCTTAACTGCTCCAAAAGCATTATTTTCGGTGCTAGTCCAGCACCGATCTGTATCCTTTTTAAGGAGATTAGATAATGGCCTAGCCATATCAGCGTAATTTTCGCTGTATTTGTGTCAAAAATTGGCGAGACCCAACCACTTACGCAAATCCTTTTGGTTTTTAGGAACCGGCCAATCTACTATGGCTTTTACCTTAGCGGGATTCGCTCTAAGGCCTCGCATTTCAATGAAGCATCCTAAAAAAGGAATTTCGTCTGCGCCAAAAATGGATTCAGATGCATTGGCATACAATTTGTTTGTGCGCATGCACTCGAGCACTGCTCACAAATGGTCTAAATGGTTTTCCATATCCGACCGACCCTGCTCCGCACGACTAAGGACAAAATTGTCATTGAAATAAGTCTGTGCATAACCTCGGTGAGGGCAAAACAGTTGCGTCACGAGACGATTAAATATTACCGGGGCGTTGGAAAGCCCTTGTGGCATAATTAGAACATGCCGCTTGGGGTGCTTACCGCTGTAAGCGGGATATTGCCAGCTTGCTTGAGCAATTGGTAGTAACCACCGACTAAGTCAAATGCACTGTGGATTATTACATACCACATCTTGGAATTTTTTAATCAAGGAAAAAAAGGGATCCGTAGGATCTTACAGGATCGATGACCCATTTCGCGCACTAAGTGCAGCTTTTGTGTCATCCAGGACAACTTCGTCTGGAAGTGACGATGAGTTTAACTCAACCATAGGTCGAATGACCACCATTTCAGATAAGTCACCAGCTTTTAAGGCTCGACCGCACTCATCAATAGACATTTCGTCTAGCTCTAAAAGAGCATGTAACGAGGGAATTGCCGCAAGGCTAACTTCCCCCTCAATGTTATCGGTTACGCCATTTACAAGCGTATGTACTTGCTCACTCTTATCATTTGTGAGGGTATACACGCTTTGTGTCCATCATGTCTTGGAGTGGAGACAATACGCCTCTTAGAGGCTGGGACATTCACGTCCCCGGGTTTTCCAGCCTGTAGTGGTTCTATACAAGACTTTAGTATAATTTGACATCCGACAAGGAGTTAGGTTACTCAACTTCCTTCTCCAGCGAACGTTTACGTGTCGCTTCACGTGCATTAGGAGGGTTTGACCCAAAATGCCCTGGCGAACCGCCAATAGTCACTATTGACTCTCAGTATGGTGCCACCTCGGCCGACCACACTCGGTGGACTTAGACGTGCCACTCCACGTATCTCAGGGATATTGCACCCATGAGGTCCTGGCAAACCGCCAACAATGTCACTACTGACACTCAGTATGATGCCACCTCGGCCGACCATACTCGGTGGACTTAGTCGTGCCACTTCACGTATCTCAGGGATATTGCACCCTTGATGATTCGGCCTTAGGCCAACAACGCTTTCAGCATTTAGCGAATCGTTGTTGTAACGAGTGTCACTCGACGGAGTACGTGCCATTCCACTTATTTCTACTGAGTCGGGATCAGAATTAATGTTTTTAACATTAGAGTTTATTAACTCAGACATGCCAATGTCGAAGACACTGACAGACTCATTCAATGATCCGCGCCAATATCGCTTTTGTTGCCTAGCAAAGGTGGGTTCATGACTCTCCAAAACTTTGCTAGGAACATTGCGCGTGGCGCCTAAGGTCTTAGACCTCCAATCGATCCATGGCTCATGGTGTTCTAACCAGGCCATACCAAGGATGAGATCATATCTCGAATCCAAATCAAGGACGAGACAGCGTTCCATACTGTCAAAGTCCAGAAACTTTTTACCTAAGTTCAATGGAACTTTGGGAACTCGTGTCACTGGGAACAGTGACACGAGTCCTAGTCGCTAAGCGAACAGTGATTGTATCACCTTCATGCGCTCTAAGCGCCTCAAGGTATTGTTGACTTCCTTCAAGGGAAAGGCGTCGAGCATAATTGCAAGACGCTCCTGAGTCAATTCAAATTGACCACGGCTTATCAAAGCCCTTTACAGTCGCTTGAGCGACTAGCAAGCCAGGCTTGTACTCTCGCAAGCACCGAGCTAATTGTGGCTAGGTTCTGTTTATTCTCACCTCCTTGAGGTTCAACAGAGCCTAGGCCTTCCCAGTAGGGCACCCCGCACCTACTGGGTATCGACGTTTTCCCGCACCGTACCAGATCTCTGGTATAGGTCGGAGTTGGAGCTCTTTCGAGCTTTACGCGAATTTCGAAGAGGGCAGGCCAGACGTAAATGTTTCGTGCTTCCGCACGTATAACATCTACGGATGGTCTTATGCTGTTCCTGAGCTTGAAGAGCCTCTTCTCCTTCCTCAACGAGGCTTAAATTCCGTGAGTTCCGCTCTATTAGATGAAACCCATGTGCTTGAAGAGCTTGTTCGGTAAACAGGCGTGCTAACGCGAGCAGACTTAAAGTCGAACTCGACGCGTAGCGCTATGGCAACTGCCTCTTCGAAAGTAGCAGGGTGAGACCGGAACAATTCCGTCCGGGCAACGCCCTCATTGAGACCCCTCATAAAGATGGTCACTACAATTGCTTCTTGCACCGGGTCTTGATGCCTAGATGCAATGAGAGTTCTCAACTCCTGGACATAGTCCCCTAGGGTTCTTTTACCCTGTCGAGTCGCTAGGAGCCGTGCTCGCATGCGAAAAGCCTGATCAGGCGGTGCAAACATGCTGGGCATTTGCTGCTTTTGCGAATACCATGAGGATAAAGCGCCGATTATGGACGAAATGCACGAAGTACCCACTCCATGGCTCTTCCTCCGAGTTTGGAAATGGCCAAAGCCACCTTCTGCCCTTCTGTTAAGAACAAGGCGGAGTCAATGAACATCTCCATCTGCTTAATCCAAAAAAGGAGATTCTCTCCCTCTTTTCCCTCAAATGTTTTCACATTTACAGTTAGAGGGCGAGCCCTCGGCTCTGAGTCAGGTACAGAGATGTACCGGTTTGGCATAGATGCCGCTTAATGGTCCTACCTGACCGATCAGGGAGGCTTCGTACCGCATAAAGGCTTCAAGCCTTGCATGCAGGACCTCTGGTCCCTGGAAGATAATAAATTCCGCGTGCTCAAGCCCGAATAAGGTTTTGAGCTTGTCATAAGCGGCGCGTTGCGCTTCTGACAATTCTGGAACCTCTTCCGTTTTAGTGAGAAATTAGTCTTGTAAAGACTCAGGCGTAGATTGACATCAAGTGCTACCAGGTGAAGCGGAGCTCGCTCCTAAAGTCAGAGGAAGACTTTCAGATTCAGAGAGTCACTTAGTTCTATTGAAATAATGAATTTAACAACTCAGGGAGTCGTACAAGCTATTAAAGCTTAAGGAATCCTAGTTCAAGGGATTCAGGGGTTCGTAGAACCAAGTGGCAACTAGTGCCCAAGAGGATATACCTTGAAAAAGCTTATATCTCTTACAGATAAATGCGCAACCCTTAGAAAGGCACTTAACGCTTTAAGAAAAAAAGGGGAACTGCACTTTATTTAATTATCTAAATAAATCTAAAAACCTTACCTAGCTAATTAAAATAGATTTTGGCCGCCAGATTTATATCTGGCGGCGACCACATTTGATACCCATAATAAATGGGATTTAAGTAACTAACTATTTAAAATTAGATAAAAGGGTATTTTATCCATAAAGTAAATGTACCACAACAACGGTTCTCCAACCGATGTGTGCCCCATTACATACCGAGTATATTCTCGAAGGTACCTGAACGATACCCAATCGGTAGATTCCAGATCTGGAAAAAGTTGGGAATTGAAACAGAAAATATTGAAAATTTAAATTTTAGCTTTTGTATATTAGCAAAATGGTGTGCGTGGATCAAGAAAGCGGATGTAAATTAACCATATGCAGAACGGGAGTGTGGCATTTTTAACTTTAAATTCTAGAGTGTGTATAAGACAACTGAAGTAGCTAGGTAGTAACACGAAAATATAAAACTACCACTTTTATAGGGAAATGTTATATTTACTCCCTTTTTCCTTTATTTCACATCCTTTCTAAATCCAGATGCTATTCAGTCTTTTGTTTCATTTCCGTCAAGCACTTGGTAATACTTAAAAAAATTGACACAGATCTGCGATCTGATGTATAAACTCCTATCACTTTCTTGTAATTTAAGTCGAGACCAAAGAAGACTAGACACTTTTATAGGCAAAAGGGAAATACATTTTGCACGAGTAATACTTCCCTGGTGTGTTTCACACGCTACTTCTGCGTTCGTCAGGTAGATCATAATCGTCCAATTTCTTTAATGTCTACCACTTCTTTCCTAATTGAATCAATTCTGACCAAACTGAAACATAGTGGGTTGGTCAGACGTCGTGCCAAATTGAAACTGTTGCGCATTTGCGTTAGTGTCAGGTGCCAGGCTGTCCTCTGCATCCTCTTCGCCGTTGAAATATGTTTCCACAATCTTCATCGACTTAACATAAATGTCTGTCGTTCACGATTCGACGCATCAAATATTAGCACCATCGAGGAAATGAGGCATAGTCAGACCTTAAACGCACCTTCGTTGGCATGATATTGCAGCGCCTGGATCTTAACAACACCGTCGGCCTCATCAATCAATGTAGCAACATCATTTATATCGTTGGTTTTCTTTAAACCGCCCACACGCAAGATGTTCTCGAGACCCTCCAGGGCTACAATTACAACCTTTGTATCCTTCACCTCCAGTAGATCACACAGAGGCTTGATGCATCCTGTGATTGACAAAGACAAAATGAGTCTATAAAGATGACACAATTTCTTTATCGATGCAATCGTACCAAGGTTGACGAGATGCATAATCTGCTCCGCCGAGCCGCCAGATGTTGCGTTCGACACAGCCCATGCAGCTTCTTTGCGTATGTCAAATTCGGCAGTTGATAAGAAATTAATCAAAGACGGAAAAATGTCGGCTTCAATAATCAATTGTATCTGCTCTTGGTTGCCAGCCGTAATGTTTGATAGCGTCCAGCACGCCTCTTTTCGTATACCCTTCTTCGGACTTTCCAGAAGCGCACGCAGGCAGGGCAGTGCATGCAAGTTAATGATGACCTGTGTCTGCAGATCGTCGCCAGTCACAATATTACCAACGGTACGTAGAGCTGGCGTTTGCACGGAGGCAGAGTGATGCATCAATAATTCCACAATTCGCCGGCACACGCCAGATTCAATCACTGCCTGAATTTTCTTGTTCGAACCATCCGACAAATATGACAGGGCCCAGCACGCATCTGTCAGCACTTCCTCGTCATGGGTATAGATTAGCTGACCCAAAGTCGGAAGAGCAGGCGCGACAAGGTCAAACATTGGTTGTGGCTTGCCTCGGCAAAAGTTGGAAAGCGTCCAAGTAGCGTTACGAAGCATTGTAGACTTGGAGTTTTCCGTTAGTTGCTGCATGAGAGGACGCAGGGCACCGCAGCGTAGAACCATGTCACGACACACAACAGAGTCACCAGCAATATTACCAAGGGCCCACACGGCTTGCTCTCGCACATCGTCGTTCGTGGATAGCAGCAGCTGGCAGAAAATAGGCACTGCACCATGGTTAATCACCACCGCGGTATCTGCAGATGTACCTGACGCAATGTTTGTCAGCGCCCAAGCAGCCTCAAATTGAAGCGTGGGAAAGTCCTCGCGCTGGAGAAATTGCACGAAAATGGGTACGACCCCGGTTTCAATCACCTCCTTAATAGGTGGGTTGCGCTCTGAAAAGTGCAGAATTGCCATAAATTCAGCATATATTTCTTCGTCGACCACCATTACCTATAACTTACCAATAGATAAGATCTTACGAAACTTGGTGACCGCATCGATCTGCAAGGCCGGATCACCAGAATTAACGCCCACTACCATCTGTGGAAGCTCTGACAACTGCAATGGTATAGTTAAATCAGCCTCTAATCTCCCCCCTTTTAAAGCTGCTTACGTGTTCCATCATTGTATTATCGGAGGAAGCATCGCCCGTGTCAGCTGTCGAAACAGTTTCGCTGTCTCCCAGCGTCTACAAAAGCAATGTCAAATCATTAGCTACGTTACTACGCAAAGTCAATTGTAAAAGAGAAAAATATGCAGCCCGCATTCAACACGAGGCTAATCGAAGTCATGAAAAGATTAAATCCCAGTGATCGCAGCAGATTGTCCTACCATGCGACGGCGCTGATTCATGCGGTCCTCCTTGATAGTCTTCCTAATTTGCACGGTGGTTTCCATGCGGCTTCGGCGCGACTCATCCGCGTCGATTCCCTTTTTAAAAAGGCTTTTGCGCTCCGGCATTTTGGCTGCAGGAGATGACATGATTCTTGTATCCTTTATGGGCAGGACAGTGGAGGTGACGCCTGTGGCTCTTTCCTTGATTTTCCTTCTCGAAGTGTTCGCGTCTAGCCGCCAATTAAAAAGCTGGATGTGGTGCACATTCAGCTGAGATACAGAGCTTCTACAAACATCTAGAGGTTTTACTACGTCGAAGTAAAACACCTCATTGGGACTTAGGGAGAGAAAGTGAACCTTCAAGACGCGCGATGGAGTCGAGAGGCAACTTGCTATCTGACAGCGTGCTCTCGAAGCGTGATGGTCTCTGTAGTCGTCGAGGACCGAAAAAGCAGAAAGAATATATACTAGCAAGTGCGGCCTGTTTCTGCTGACGGGGATTAAGTGTATGTCTGAACGAGGCCAACGAATACAATGAGGATTGATTTTTTATGCACTAAAGCCAAAGTCTTCGCACTTGTCGTGAATTATTTACAGGAGCCCGTTGATTGCAGGTCTCGCTTGAAAATGTCGCAGTTATCCTCATGTCCTCCGAAAGAACAAACGGAATATCTTCGATTGAGTGTGTTGCCTTAGTTGCGAGGAGTTACTACAAGTGGTCGTTACTTCATCGTGTACATGTCAATCTTCCATTATTATATGAGCTGATCTGGAAAACGATTGGTAGGATGAATACAAAAAAAGCTGTTCGAATAAAACTGTATCGAGCATCGTTTTATGGCTGCTTTTGCTTAATTTACAGTGTGCAACGTGTTAGATATGCTGGAATTTGTCTAAAACAAAGCCAACGCATCGATTGAAATTCCAATTTGCTTAAATACTTCGTAATGGAATCGATTTTTTTGTAAATGTTGTCAAAGCTGGCTAACATATAATAATTAAGATTGATACGAACGTAATGGCTAGTGTTGGCTGATCAGGTGAGACACAATCAGGCGGAACATATCACCATCTTGATTAGAGTAGTTATGATTAAAATGGTTGCGTTACGAGCGCAACTCGGGGATTAATGAGGTATGCTGTAACGGGGTGTCCGTTACATAGGTTTTATTTCCTATAAGAGTAACACCTAATTATTTCCTGTAAGGGGAAATAAACGAAGAAGTACAAAATTATTATCTTTATTAATTTTGACTTAACTAGTTCCAATAATACCAAATTTGGTATTATTGATGCAATAAGACATTAACTCTATTGATTGGTTGATTTAAGTCTAAATCAACCCCGCCAATCGTTTCAAGACACGATTGTGCGGTGCGCAAGGAGGCGCCATACTTAGTTATATATACAATAGAATAAGTTCAGTAGTCGATAGAAGATCGTTACGTAGGAAACTAGATATATTAAATGCTGTTTTACTTTCCCAAATTTAAATCCTTCAAATTAACTATGGAAGCTAAAGACCCTTAGCTTCTTAGAAACCTTTCTCTGTACCCTTGCGTACGTAAAGTTTCGAGGCACCTAACCTACACTGTAATCAGTGTAAGGTTAACTAGTACTGATCATACCTAGTGAAAGGTACCCCGTTACACCTGGTAGCACTTCGTAGTTCATTCAACACAAACTCGACGGGGCCCAAGAGAAAGTAGCCTTGCTTCATCCACAAGGCTCTCAACACACATAGATGTTGAGAGAACATGGTGCCCAAGAGAAAGTAGCCTTGCTTCACCCACAAGGCTCTCAACAGACAGAGATGTTGAGAACAGGGTGCCCAACAATGGGAACTATTGAGACAGCAGCATATAAATGCTGCTAATTAGTCGACGCTTCCGCGTCGACCCGAAAGCTTAAATATCAAAATCGCTAAGTTTGAAATAGTCGAAGGCGACTCTCTTTCGAGATTGTTCGTCGAATTAGACGACGCCATAGAAGCTCGCCGTGTCAGTGGTAATGCGACGAAAGAAGTAAAATTCGGCATGTCCAACTTAGCCGGACGTGCCAAATGTTGGGCCTTGGGGGTTGAGCTTTACGAGCCATTACCTCTTTGGCTTGTATGAAGTCTTTAAGACCCGGCTCAGACAAATATTTGAGCCGCCACGTGCCGAATTCAGGGCTCAAGCCGAGCTATTGAATTTGAAGCAAGGCAAGCGTGAATTCACGCTTATGCCCAACATACACGATGCCTGGTCAGTTGTATCGTTAGTCATCCAATAGTTGAACAAACACAGGTAATTGTGTTTATTAAGGGTCTTGCAGACGGACCTGTTAAGACCCACCTATTCCGGCTAGAATTCGAGTCGCTAGACCAAGCAATATCTATATCGGAACAGGAGGACTTTAGCCTGAAACAGGCTTTCGTCCACTCGGGTGCACATCGTTCACCGAGACGACAAGAAAACAGAGGTCCAGAACCCATGGATCTCGCGTATATAGAGAGCGAGAAACCTCGCTGTTCAAGTTACAAACGGTTACAAAAATGTAATCGTTGTCAAAAAATGGACCACTACGCAAATAAGTGTAGTGGTTTCTGCCAGTGCCTAAAAACACTGAGCGAAAAAACTGACCTCTCGCTAGGAACAGCGGAGGACGCGGATCCGACGCTGTTACGCAATCGCAACGGCGAGGCAGACCGTCAAAAAACGGTCGGGGTCAGTGGTGCGGAGCACCCTACTGATCCAGCAACGTCAAAATAATATGCAGGCCATTTGACGAAAGTTGCTCCTCACACACAAACATTGTGTGTAACTGCCCAAGGGGGGGGGTGGTTGATCTCATCACCCTGAAAATAAAAGTGTCAAATAAGTTGCCACTTAAGTCCGTAGTAGATTGTGGAGCGTCAAATAATTTCATTAGACGCCAAACGCTAGAAGATCGCAGACTCAAATTTATTGAGCGCGATATCCCTCTAACGAGGATGACAGTTCGCTTAGCAACAGGCGCATCTATAACAGTAAACAAACGTGTAGTTGGTATCCAATACACGTTATAGGGTAAACAGTACGATGATGATTTTAGCATATTAGATTTGGATGATAAATTTGATGCCATCCTTGGATTGCCATGGATCAGAAAGTACAAGCCATATATATGAATTAGCAGCATTCAGCCGTGACGATGCCTGTCGCTTGTTCATTAGATTCAACTGATGAACGTCTTGGAGCACCCACAAGCGTGTGGATGTCGTACAAGTGAGTGCGATGGCCTCATTTATGGTTCGGTCGCTAGCATGACTGCAAAATACATCACTGTGAATACCCAACACATTGTGGAGTAAGATCCCGACAGCTGTGGACAAGCACAGGCAGCGTCGATGCTCGACCATATGGTTAAGTTGAGTAGTACGAAGCAGGGATGCCTTCTTGAAAAGCAACATCCAAGACAATTAGAAATGCCCTTCTATAACAGACAGTGCGAAAATACTAAATCGACTGGAGAGTCGATCGTAGAGGATCTAGCTGTGGTAGCTCAACCACAGTTAGAGGCAGTTGGGGGATACTTCCTAAATATTATCTGTGGGAATAAGTCCCCAGAATCATGTGGTCAAAGGTTCCCAGGTACCTTTGTAAATAAATTCCAAAGAAGAAACTGAGGCAATCAATGTCTTAGTAAACATCAAGTGTAGGCGCTTATACACTGATGTATAATCGCCTACGCTTGATCCATCGTTTATCCTCACAAGTTAACGTCGGAGATAACTCGATTGCCACGCTAGAACCGAAACGGTTCTTGCGTGATCTGCGTAGTGGTAAAGCCAAGCAGATCTGCGTACTTGTCACAGATGACAACTACGTGGCCGATATTCGGTCGGCAATAGTATTTCTGAGAGCGAACGGGTTCTCAGCAGCTCATCGATGGACGAAAGTGTCCTCGATGAGAAGAATCGGATTGAACGTTTAACGTCGCAATCCTGGGAGTCTTTGAAGACAAATCCTTTATATAACGATTTAAAGGAATATAAGGATGACTTCCCTGAATCAGTACCGTGCGAGTTGCCGAAGTATAAAGGCACTCGACACGAAATCGACCTTAACCCAGGTTCAAAATACTGTTTCATGAATGGTCATTTCGGCATAGTTGCGTGAGTATTGTGCAGATACGCCGCAAAGCCGAGGAGCTTTCTAAGTCCCTTTACATCGATTGGAGCAGGCCTTTCGGTGATCGCCTTGATATTTTCTGGTTCTGGGCGTACACCGTGTTTAGCCACGATGCACCCAAGAAGTGGTATTTCCCTTGCAGCGACTATACACTTCTTGAGATTTGCATACAAATCGTGCTAACGCATAAGTGTAAGAACCTTTCGGACGTGGGTACGATGTACTTTAACGTCCTACTTTCCATTCATGGCTCTGCTATGAACGATCACGTCATCAATATAACTCGGTGGAAATCCCGCGCCGATCTTACAGGGGTATTACTAAAGACCCCGTCGCATAACTAGCCATTCCCATAGCATACCGCTTGAGTGCTTACTGCTGTGAACAGGATACCTTGTTCACACTAAAGCTCTGATAGAGTCCTCCATTAGATCCATTGACGAAAAAATAGTACTCTTTGACATACCATCAATGATTACGTATCTTCGCGGTATTGGCGTTTAAGCCGGTTCCGTTCCAGCGTTCAATTTATTAAATGCATACATGAAGCACTGGGCTTTACCAGTTGACAAACTCCGCAAGCACGTAAGTACTTGCGGACGAATTCATACTGGCGTGGCCAGCAGAAGTCGCAAGTTATCGTGAGATAAGTCTTCTCACATCCACGATGACCACTTATTGGTGCATCGTGTTAATTGAACATGATGCGTAATCCCAAATCATTATGGGTGGGGATATCGACACGAGGTGTGTAGTTAGAAATGGCTGCATAATACAATAAATCATTGCGTGTTGTATATCGATCTGTTGAGGATACATACAATTTCGGCAATCCTTTTAAAAACTGTTGGGTTAAATTTTTAAGGCAAAGCATCAGCCTTTAAGAGCCTTATCTTCTTGATTTCAATAAGAGAATAAACTGAATGCAAGAATAATGGCACCGCCAACAACTTCCAGCTCTTCTAACGTCATCAAGTAATGTTGACGACGGAAAACTTATTGTTGCAACAGTGGCCTTATGCTCACTGTTGATTTGCGCAGCCGGCTTAAAATCGGGCCGGTGTGGTGACGCATCAGCGACGACGTTAAGTCGTCCTGGTTTATACTCCACAGAGAAGTTATACTCCGCGAAGAATGACGGCCATCTCGCCATTCTTTGCGAGAGGTGTGAACTGTTTACGGCCGTGCGTAAAGACGCGTGATCCGTATATACACTGAACGGTCTATCTCCCAAGCGATAGACCCTAAGCTTAGCCAGTGCGTATTTTATGGCAAGGAGTTCCTTTTCATGCACTGGATGGTTGCGTTTAGCTGGTTGCAGCTGACGCGATTGATAATAGACGACGTGCTTTTCGCCGTCTATGTCATATTGCATTAACGAACAGCCGATTGCAAAATCGCTGGCGTCACAGACCACATGAAAAGTTCTGTCTTGGTCCTGTAATCGCCAGGATTGGCGATTGCATCAAGCTTTTCTTAATATTCTCAAAGGAACGCTGACAAATCAGCGTTCCATGACCACCTTAAATTTTTCTCCAACAAAGAAGAAAATTGCCTCGTGAACAAGTATTAGCGATCGACAAATTCTTTCCCGAACGCTTAGCAGCGAGCCAGGTGAGGAAATCAACTTCCCCGCATAGATCTTCGACGTTCTGTGTGCGTAAAGCAATCCCGTGCTCCTTTAAATCCTCTGCCTGTTTCGGCAGCGTGTTGGCAGTCGTATCGATGGACTTCTCTACGGATTCCTCGAAGCCACCCACAAGAATAATGGTGGTCTTGTTCTTGTTGATCGTTTTAGTAAGATGTTACATCTTGCTGCCCATCGGAGTCGATCACAACCAAAGGCTGCGCTCGTGTCTTTATAGACATGATATTTCGACTCCATGGGTTACCACGTGAGCTGGTCTCAGATCGAGATCCTATATTTACGGCGGAATTTCGGCGAACAAAGTCCAAATCACTCGGAACACAGTTAAAAATGTCAACTTCTGATCGTCCTGAAACAGATGGTCAGACGGAACGTGCAAATCGTATTCTCGAAGAGATCCTCGCGGATACGTCCACTCTTTTAAGAGTTGGAGCGAGTTCTTGCCGATGAAAGAATTTGCCATCAACAGTTCAGTGCGTGCTTCTACAAAGCATACACCATTTTTTGTGAATGGCTTACGCCACTAACATACACCTACTTTGTTTGAGAGTAACTCTTAGTTAAGGGGGAGGGACTCGCTCGAGCAGAAAACCTTCTAGTTCTTGCTCATCACGCATTAGCCCTAATGTCAATGCGAAGGAAACCAATGTTGATTTATTAAAATATATAAGTGGACAAACTCAGTAATAACAATAATGCTATTACTGACTCAGACAACGATGCTGAAAGCGTCACCATCGAAAACAACACTATCAATGAGAGCGATATTACTTTTAATAATGAAGAGATTAATATCTGCGCAGTGCGAGCAGGTTGCACTGAAAACAAAAATAAACCAAGTCAGCAGGTGATTTCCTGTTGGCTAAAGAAGAAGGCGTTCAGGATTCCATTGCTGATGCGGTGGACCGACAGAAATGGAACTCTGACAAAAGTGGAAGAGCATACATTCTTTTATTTTTAAATTAATGACCTAGTACTACTGTCGACGGTTAACTTACCGAAACATGTAGTGACGAATGTAGTGACGAATGTAGTGACGAATGGAGTGACGAATGGAGGCAGTAATAAATTACTGCCAGATATATCGGCCCGTTTCAAGTACTACATCGTCAAGGCAATGGGTACACGATCGAGCTGCGTTGTAGAATGCGTACGCATCCTACGTTTTATGTTGGGCCGTCTCCGCCCGTACCATCAGTACGATGCTTTTCTCGATTCCGAATTACACCGGAACGGTCAAAAGAATCAGCCAAAGCCTGATGATTCCAAGCCAAAAAATTATTGGCTCGGAACAGTGAACCAGACGATGCACTTTTCTTCCAAGGAAGAGATCTTCTGATGAATTGTCAACCAGCTCGTTTTGAAGAGACCGATGTGTCATTTCGTGTGCCAGTTGTTCAGTCGCAATCTGCGCACAAGTTTTCAACTGGTCATTATCGACCGTCACCGCTAACTCGCGGGGACGGGATCGCTCGTGATCAATATCTTTCCTAAAATAATAAAGGGTGTGATCTAATCACGATGTTGTCGGGTTTGTCAAACTAGGCGAACCCGACTTTTCCTCCCCCTCCACATCCATTGGCGGTTTCGAGTGGTGAGAAGCGCTTTCTTGCTGAAAGCTTCTCGAACCACCGTGAGAAAAGGGGGTTCAAAAACGAGTTATCTCGTTCGTTGGCAAGGATATACACCCTCGCATGATAGTTAGGCACCTCGTTCCCAACTGATGTTCGACGTTCCAGGTCTCGTCTTGCAGTACGACGAGACTCATCCTCCTCGACAGAAGGTCCATCGGAAAACGAGCGCTTGCTCCGCTCGTAAAAGGATTATAGGTTCTCAATCCCTTGACGCATCTCGTAAGAGGTGAGCGTCCTCCAATGAGGATATTTGAGGACATATGCTTCCTTAGGGGCATGACTTGCACCCCTAAAATAGCATGGGCATGAGTCCCCCATGAGAGGCAAGGAATCCCTGCCTCTCTAGACAAAGGTGCAACCGACTACGGTTCGTTTCTCAAAGCGTTCACGGAAAGCATTTAGCTTGGCAAGCCAGGCCTCACGGCCTATGTTCTGTACTTTCTGTACAAAGGCTGTTCAAGCCTGGAACGAATGTTTTACACCCTTGAACCGTTTGCAAGTGTACCACTGATGCCGGTAAAAGGCATCGATAAAGAATTCCGTTTCATCCTCACCAGGCTTGTGAAGCCTGGATGAGTCCAATAACATAATATGATATCGATAGTTGGTCATACCAGACCAACGAGTGAGGTTATCCTTCGAGGGCAACCAAGGCCTCTTTTAAGGAGCGAACCTCAACGTATTGCGGTCCCTCTCCTGTTGGTTCATGTTAACGTTAACTCGGCCCTGGGAGCGATCCCTAGAATCACTCCTTTTCTAATGATGCAAACTAGAAACACCAGCAGCACTTTTCCTTTCGCAACGGCTTTGTTACTGGTGACGCATACTAACGTCACCAGAGTAGTCATCGCCCACGGAGTCATCTGATGATGACTCCCTAGGTGACTTGTCACCGTCACCTGAAACGTCATTAACAGATGACATGTTCTAGTCACCTCCAATGGGCGTAGGATGTAACGTATTCCCCGCAGTAGACGCATTAGCGTCTACTGAAACATTTGCCTTACTGATAGCTACACTGATCCGTGCAGCTCCAGCTTAGCGGCCTCACGGCCCACGCGAACAGGCTTATTCGTCGCCACCTTGCCTTTGGTCAAAATCAATAATGCAAAAAATCGGTATTTTATTAAAACAATAATGCATATTAAATCGGTTTATTTTATTAAGATCATTAATGCAAATTACAGGGAAGACAT
The DNA here is from genome assembly GCF_004359215.1 of Bremia lactucae. NCBI lineage: Eukaryota > Oomycota > Peronosporomycetes > Peronosporales > Peronosporaceae > Bremia > Bremia lactucae. The sequence continues at coordinate 854,440 of NW_027152031.1, read as the reverse complement.
AATAATTTTTACTGTCACCCTACATCAGTCACTATACCGACTGCTGGTTAAGGGGGGGGGGTGATGTAATGGGTTGTTCCGTTGCATAAGTCTTATTTTCTATAAGAGGAAAGCCTTATTATTTCCTTAAGAGAAAAAAACAAAGAAGTACAAATTATTATCCTTACTAATGTTGACTTGACAGTTCCAATAATACCAAATTTGGTATTATTAATGCAACAAGACATTAGCTCTATTGATTGGTTAATTTAAGTCTAAATCAACGCCACAAATCGGTTCAAGACACGATTGTGCAGTGCGCAAGGAGGCGCCGTACTTAATTATATATTCATATAATAAGTTGAGTAGTAGATAGAAGATCGTAACGTAAGAAATAAATATATTATTACAGATTTACTTTTCCGTAATTCAAATCCTTTGAATAACCTCTGGTAGCTTAAGACCCTTAGCTACTCAGAAACCTTCCTTTATACTCTTGTGTACGTAAAGTTTCGAGGCACCTAACCTACACTGTAATCCAATACCTTCCTTTGTACTCTTGTGTACGTCAAATTTCGAGGCACCTAACCTACACTGTAATCAGTGTAAGTGTAGCGGAGCTTCTTTACTCCTAAAGTCAGAGCAAGACTGTTAGATTCAACGAGTCTCTTCGTTCTATTGAAATAATGGGTTTAACAACTCAAGGAGTCGTACAAGCTATTAAAGCTTAATGAATCCTAGTTCAAGGGATTCAGAAATTCGTAGAACCAAGTGGCAACTAGTGCCCAAGAGTATATAGCTTATAAAGGCTTCTATCTCATACAGATCAATGCTCAAGCCTTAAGAAGGCACTTGATGCTTTAAGACCAAAAGGGGAACTGCACGTTATTTAATTATATTAATCTAAAACCTTACCCTGGCTAATTTAATATTCATTTCGGCCGCCACATTTATATATGGCGGCGACCCACAATTGTTACCCATGATAAATGGGATTTAAGTTATTGACTATTTTAGAAAAATAATAAAAGGGTATTTTACCCATAAGGTAGATGTACCACAACAACGGTTCTCCAACCGATGTGTGCCCCATTACACCCCCCCCCCATCAGACTGTTGACACCGAGTGACAACATTCGCTTCATTTCCTCTTTGAGGTTGGAACCTAAACAGCTAACCGTTTGTTTGAGTTTTGCTTCCTTTATCCCATGACAATTAAGCGTGAGTCACAGACTCTTAGCACCTTCCTGGACGATTAGGGAATGGTGGACTTTGAAAGTCCCACTCCATCAGAGGATAAGGACCAAGAGCGTTGCTCTTACACGCCGTCTCCTCCGATGAACGTCGGGCCTTGAATCCGTTCCCAGAACGGGGTGCCGCTATTGTCTTAACTGCATCGAGCGGGACACAGGACCCTAAGTCCAACATCATTACGAATTCGCTCGATGAAATGCAAGAGCGGGCATTCCTCATAGAGAAACAAGATCGTCGTCGAGCTATCGAGATAGCGAAAGCTAAAGCTCATAGTGATTATAGATTCACCCACTTAGTGAGGTATAGCGTCCAAAGAGATCGCCGGTCACAGCTTGGCCATCTGGACCTCCGGTGCCACGGCGAGGGCGCCGGAGGAGATCGCTGCTTGCGACGCTCTTCATGAGCAATACCTTACGCCAAAGGTAATGACGCGAGGTCAGTATCTGACGCGTTTACGATATCAAGCCCGGGGGCTTCGGTGACCTCAATGAGGGAAATTCCGATCGTTTTGTTTCCAAACGAAACAAGAAGTAAAAACGAAGTCTCATTTGAGAACTGGGTCCATTGGTCCCGTCATCTCCGCAATATTTGGAATATTAGAGAGTCTGCAGATGTGGCTGATGTTCGTTTGGAACGGAAGCTTCGCTTCGATTTCGCTAAGCTAAGGCCAAGGCCAGTTACGTTCGGCATTTATGCCACAAAATGAAGAAAGGTCTAGCCGATATTTCAGTGCTTCGGTTGACCGTGCAGCCATGATCGAAGCCGCACTGAGGCTATAGATCCATCTAATCCCACTTATAGTGGTGGGAAGCGTCGATTGACGCGAGTTGACCCTGAGCTTGGCGCTCAAAAATGCCAACGGCGTACGGGCAATCTTGCCGAAGAGGTACCTCAAACTCCCAAGAGTTTTCAGAATTGGGGTACCCCAGCCACTTCACCAGATACTGGTATTGGCCCTTACGACGGCGTCGCTTTAAAGGTTTCTTTACGTGAAACGGAAGGTTCCCTTGCGCATCAAGCAGCGCGGGAGGGGCCCGAAATCTCGACGGAAGCATTTGATGCTTTAAAGCAAGAGGTGCAACTTGTGAGAGCCTATCTCGGGTTGAGAGCTCTTTTGAGGCGGTTTAGAACCGTCTTTCGATTCTGTAGCGTTCAGCAAGCTCGTTTAGAGGTCAGCTGGACATCCTGGTGAGGATGAAGCAATCTGCGGTACGACCGCCTGTCTCGGCGCAAGCGCCTTTGAGTCCACGTGGAAAGGGTCCCGATGTAGCTTAAGCAAGCCAACGTAGAACGCTGGGTGTGTACGCAGCTTACTAGGAAGGTTTAGCGTGTAAGCTAGGCCCTTCTTGGCCACGACCTTAAATGGTCCAATAAAGCGCGGGCGCAATTTGGTCCTGAAGACCGCGAAAACCAAATTAGTAGGTAGATTTTAAGCGTGAATAAAATTCGGTCTCCGACCACATAATAATTAACACAGCTTCTGTCTTTGGCATCTGCTTGTTCTTTTTGTTTGTCGTGGCTATCAGCCATCATGTCCCGTAATGTCTTAAGACACTAAATCGCGTCGCGGGAATCTCGTTTACTTGTTTCCGAACGGTAACAGGGCTGATATCAGCAAACGTATCGGCTAATTCTCCTCCAACAAGCCCTGGGCCACGCAGTGGTACCGTTAAAGGAACGTGTGGGTGGGTGGAACCGTTGGTATAGAGCGGAGTGTAGCCTGTAGAGGTATGGGCAGCGTTATTTAACGCAAATACCACCACTGGGAGCATGGAGCCCCAGCGCTTTAGCGACTGAGCAAACACACTGCGTGAAACGTCTTCAATGACGCGATTGACACGTTCAGTTTGGCCATAGATGGATGGTCCGCAGTGCACATATCCAATCTGGTAGTCCGAGTTGAGGTTATTGGTGTATGTGCGCCAAGCACTCGGAAAATTGATTTCTAGAATTTACCCGTGATACGGGGGTCCCGACCAACGACAATTGCCACTGGCAAACCGTGTTGTCGAAACATGCGATCAATAGATAGCCTTGCTGTACCTTCGCCTTCAATGGTATCCGGCACAGCCACTAAGTGAGCCATTTTGCTCAATTCGTCAACAAAGACCACTATGCCGGAGTTACCGGACGAATTTTTTGGTAGACCGAAAACAAAATCCATAATAATGGACTCCCATCACCCTGTGGGTACGGGCAGACTTGCCAGTGTCGCATCCGCTTGAGCCGAGGATTAAACCCGTTGGCAAGTTTTTCATGTGCGAACGGATGTGCTGACCCATTTGTAAAGCTTGGGCGACCAATAAATCTGGCTTACAGAGCCGTAGGTCTTTTCTCTACCGAGATGACCACCAAGGACAGTATCGTGTGCATCATAGAGGATTCATTACTTCAAATCCTCATCATGAGGAGCAACGACGCGCGGAGGATCCGCAGCGTCCGTGCAATAAAGCAACAGGTCTTTATCGATAGAAAATCGATGTAACCTCGCACGCAAACGTGCCGACAATTTAAACTGATTCAGTGCTCTTTACAGCTCATAGCATAGCTACACACTGTTCATCCTTGGCGTAAGCCGAACGGATTAATTCAATAATAGGCGACGACGTTATAGTCGTTAAATGAGAGAGCTCGTAATTTGGCTTGCATCGGCCAAAGCATTCTGCTGGCCAGGCTTATACTTTACCTCGAAGTTGTATTTGGCGAAAAAAGATAGCTATCGGGCCATTCTCTGTGAGAGATGGGGGCAACTTAGTCGCCGTGCGGAATGACGCGTGATATGTATATCACAAACGGCTTAGAGCCGCGCAGATGAACTCTGAATTTGACGAGAGCATACTTCATAGCAAGTAACTCTTTGTCTTGAAGTAAGTAGTTCTTTTTCGCAGCTTTAAGCTGTCTTGACACGAACACCATAACACGTTTACGCCCATCAGCATCTGCTTGTAACAGAGCACTGCAAATGGCAAAATCCAATGCGTCACAGACGACACTGAAAGGCCAATTTGGATGTGGCAGTGCCAGAATCGGGGCATGGATAAGACTATCCTTAACTGCTTGAAAGGATATTTTCTAAGCTAGTCCAGCACCATTTGTACCCTTTTAAGGAGATTAGATAATGGCATAGCCATATCAGCGTAATTTTCGCTGTATTTGTGTAAATAACTGGCGAGACCCAACCACTTACGCAAATTCTTTTGGTTTTGGGGAACCGGCCAATCTATTATGGCTTTTACCTTACCAGGATCCGCTCTATAGCCTCGCTTCCCAGTGAAGCACCCTAAGAAAGGAATTTCTTCTGCGCCAAAAATGCATTTGGATGCATTGGCATACAATTTATTTGTGCGCATACACTCGCACTGCTCGCAAGTGGTCTTAATGGTTTTACATATCCGACCGACCTTGATCCGCACGACTATGGACAAAAATGTAATAATAAAAATACGTCTGTGCATAACCTCGATGAGGGCGGAACAGTTGCGTCACTAAACGATTAAATGTTGCCGTGGCGTTGGAAAGCCCTTGTGGCATAACCAACCACTATCATAGCATACTGCTTGTGGTGCTAACCGCAATAAGCGGGATTTCGCTAGCTCGCATGAGCAGTTGGTAATTTCCATCGACTTAGTCAAGTGCACTGTACATTGTACATCCCACCATATTGTTCTGAAGAACAACCTTTCTAGGAATATGGGTTTGTGCTGGTATAGTGGCAGCACTAAGCTTATTACATGCATGTACAATAAGCCATTTACCATTTGGCTTTTTGACACAAATGTCGGTGTCGAATGATTAGATTTGCTCTTTTGTACCATTACAGCCTCGTGCTTAGCACGGATGAAATCGCCGATGACGTCACACTGTTCCTTTGGTAAAGGCCACTGTCGTGTGACACAGTGTTTGGTTCCAGGAAATCCGTTCCGTGACGGACACCTCTATCCAGGACTAAAACACATGGTGGATTGGTACATACCACATCTTGGAATTTCTTAACCAAGGAAAAAAAATGGATCTGTAGGATCTTTAAGGATCGACGACCCACTCCGCGCACTAAGTGCAGCTTTTGTGTCATCCAGGACAGCTTCGTCCAGAAGTGACGATGAGTTTAACTCAATCGTTGGTCAAATGACCACCATCTCAGATAAGTCGCCAGCCTTTAAAGCTCGGCCGCACTCAACAATAGACATATCGTCTAGCTCTAAAATAGCATGTAACGAAGGGATTACCGCAAAGCTAACTTCTCCCTCAATGTTACCGGTTATACCATATGCAATTGCTCACTCGTATCACTTTGTGAGGGTATAAAGGTTTGCGTCTCCCCTGTCTTGGAGTTGAGACAATACGCCGCTTAGAGGCCGGGACACTCACGCCCCCAAAATTTTCAGCCTGTATTGGTTCTATACCAGACATGGTGTCTAATTTGACATCCGCAAGCAGTAAGCTAGCTCAACTTTCTTGTTCAGCGATCGTCTACGTGTTGCTTCACGTGCATCAGAAGGGTTGACCCAAAATGCCCTGGCAAACCGCCAATAGTATCACTATTGACACTCAATATGGTGCCACCTCGGCCGACCAAACTAGGTGGAGTTAGACGTGCCACTCTACGTATCAGGGATATTGCCCCTTGATGACACGGCCTTAGGCCTACAATGCTTTCACCATTCAGTGAAGCGTATTACAACGAGTGTCACTAGATGAAGTACGTGCCGTTCCACCCCCTTTTACTGAGTCGTGCTTAGAATTAATGGTTACAACATTAAGGTTTATTAACTCAGACATTCCAATGTCTAAAATACTGACAGACTCAGTTAATGACCCGCGCCAACAGCGCTTTTGTTGCCTAGCAAAGGTGGGTTCATGACTCTCCAAAACTTTGCTGGGAACATTGCGCGTGGCGTCTAAGGCCTTAGACCCCCAATCGTGCCATTACGCCCCGAGCTAATTGAGGCTAGGTCCTGTTTACTCTCACCATCTAGAGGTTCAACAGAGACTAGGTCTTCCCCAGTAGGGCGCCCCGCACCTACTGGGTATCGACGTTTTCGAGCCTAGGTCTCCTCCAGTAGGGCGTTCCGCACCTACTGGGTATCGATCTTTTCCCGCACCGTACCAGATTTCGAGTATAGATCGGAACTGGTGCTCTTTCGAGCTTTACGCGTATTTCGTAGGGGACAGGCCGGACGTAAATGTTTCGTACTTCCACACACATAAAACATCTACGAATGTTCTTATACTGCTCCACAGCTTGAAAAGCCTCTTCTCCTTCCTCAACGAGGCTTAAATCCATGGGTTCCGGTCTATTAGACGGTACCCATGTGCTCGAAGAGCTTTCGGTAAATAGGCGTGCTAACACGAGCCGACTTAAAGTCGAGCTCGGCGCGTAGCGCTATGGCAACTGCCTCTTCGAAAGTAGCCGGATGAGATCGGAATAATTTCGTCTGGGCAACGCCCCCATTGAGACCCCCATAAAGATTATTACGACAATTGCTTCTTGCACCGGGTCTTGATGCATAGATGCAGTGAGAGTTCTCAACTCCCGGACATAGTCCCCTAGGATTCGTTTACCCGGTCGAGTCGCTACGAGCCGTGATCGCATGCGAAAAGCCTGATTAGGCGGTGCAAAGATGCTGGTCATTTGCTGATTTTGCGAATACCATGAATATAAAGCGCCGATTATGGACGAAATGCACGATAGTACCCACTCCATGGCTCTACCTCCGAGTTTGGAAATGGCCAAAGTTACCTTCTGCCCTTCTGTTAAGAACAAGGCGGAGTCAATGGACACCTTCATCTGCTTAATCCAAAAAGGGAGGCCGTCAAATGTCTTTACATTGACACTCGAGGCGAGCCTTCGGCTCTGAATCAGGTACAGAGATGTACTGGGTTGGCATAGATGCCGCAAGGTGATCTTGTACCTGGCCGATTGGGGAGGATTCATATCGCATGAAGGCTTCAAGCCTTGCATGCAGGACCTTTGGCCCTGGAATATAATGAACTCTACATGTTCAAGCCCTAACAAAGCTTTGATCTTGTCATACGCTGCGCGTTGCGCCTCTGAAAGTTCTGGAAACTCTTCCATATTAGTGAAGGCTTAGTCTTATAAAGACTTAGGCATAGATTGGCTACGAAAGGCTACCAGGTATAGCGGAGCTACCTCACTCCTGAAGTCAGAGACAGCTGACTATGTCAACATCTGACCACCCGGAAACGGATGGTCAAACAGAACGCGTAAATCGCGTCCTCGAAGAGATACTTCGAGGTTACGTCCAATCGTATCCGAATTAAAGCGAGTTTTTACCGATGGTCGAATTCGCCATCAATAATTCTGTGCATGCGTCTACAACGCAACACCGTTCTTTGTGAATGGCTTACGCCATCCACGCTTACCCACCCAATTATAGGGATCTTCTAGTTTAAGGGGGGGGTGGACTCGCAGGAGCAAAACCAATTCTGGCTCATGCTCATCACGCGTCGAAAATATCAACGACGCGAGTGATGTC